>NW_028165214.1:47500-57500 GCF_964263955.1 Coregonus lavaretus | reverse complement strand
GACCCAGAACCCTCAAAAAAGCCCATTTACCAACAACCGCACGGGCCGAGAGGTTTGCCATCACCCCCGGATCAATCGGACATGTACGGGTGCTTCACGACAGAGAGGGGCCATGGGGACATGAGGTAGCCGAAACCGGGCCTTCCCCTGGGCATGGGAACGGCCAGTAGGTCCCTGGAGGTATGGTCCACTTCGGAGCGTTGGAACCATGGTTCTGAGGGACCCAGAACCCTCAAACATGCCCGATTCCCAATATCCGCACAGGCCGAGAGGTTTGCCATCACCCCCGGATCAATCCGCCATGGAAGTCTATTCTCTGAAAACGAGGTTTTCAAAATCGCGCCGGTACCTGTCTGGCCGACCTGGAACCGAGTGGGGCTACTACGGGAGAGGCCAAATTATCGACATAAGCCCTGCCACCCGCTGGGCCTGTCTGTGCTCCGCCGTTTGGGGGAAAAAACAGCGATTTCGGTTTTGAAAAAACGACTTAAAACGTTAATAATTCAAAAACTAAAAGTCCAATCAGGATGGGGTTTTTTTGGCGCAAAAGGGCACGAATAGACGCACATTTATATATAAATTAATTCGTTTTTGGAAATTTTTTACTATATTTTAATTATGTTAGAAAAGTGAAAAAAAAAAATAGGGGTCAGAACGGTTGATGTTCCTATACGAGTTAAGAAAAACCCTTTTAGGTAATGGAAGTTCATCATAAAAGAGGATAATAGACCAAATTTGGGACCTCTAGCTCATCGGGAAGTATTTTTAAACATTATTTGAAAAAATCGGAAAAATCGGCCGAAATTGCACTATGTCCCTTCGTGCATGGTAACCCAAATGAGAACCAGGGGGAACGGCTCCTGACTCACACAAGGCCGACATGGGTGCTCTTGGTCGGATTGGGTTGTGGGTCAGACACCCCCACATGGAAGACCGCCGGCGGCCGATGGGAGAACCAGAGACCGACTCCTGGCTCACGGAAGGCCGATTTGGGTGCACTTGGTCGGATTGGGTTGTGGGTCAGACACCCCAACATGGTTGTCCGCCGGCGGACACCAGGAGAACCAGGGACCGACTCCTGCCTCACGGAAGGCCGATTTGATGCACTTTTTTCGGATTGGGGTGGTGGTCAGACACCCCCATATGGAAATCATCCGGTTGACAACAGGAGAACCAGGGACCGACTCCTGCCTCACGGAAGGCCGATTTTGATGCACTTTTCTCGGATTGGGTTGGTGGTCAGACACCCCAACATGGTTGTCCGCCGGCGGACACCAGGAGAACCAGGGGACCGACTCCTGGCTCACGGAGGCCGATTTTGATGCACTTTTTTCGGATTGGGGTGGTGGTCAGACACCCCCATATGGAAATCATCCGGTTGACAACAGGAGAACCAGGGACCGACTCCTGGCTCCCGGAAGGCCGATTTTGATGCACTTTTTTCGGATTGGGTTGGTGGTCAGACACCCCCATATGGAAACCATCCGGTTGACACTATGAGAACCAGGGACCGACTCCTGGCTCCCGGAAGGCCGATTTTGATGCACTTTTTTCGGATTGGGTTGGTGGTCAGACACCCCCATATGGAAACCATCCGGTTGACACTATGAGAACCAGGGACCGACTCCTGGCTCCCGGAAGGCCGATTTTGATGCACTTTTTTCGGATTGGGTTGGTGGTCAGACACCCCCATATGGAAACCATCCGGTTGACACTATGAGAACCAGGGACCGACTCCTGGCTCCCGGAAGGCCGATTTTGATGCACTTTTCTCGGATTGGGTTGGTGGTCAGACACCCCCATATGGAAACCATCCGGTTGACACTATGAGAACCAGGGACCGACTCCTGGCTCCCGGAAGGCCGATTTTGATGCACTTTTCTCGGATTGGGTTGGTGGTCAGACACCCCCATATGGAAATCATCCGGTTGACACTATGAGAACCAGGGACCGACTCCTGGCTCCCGGAAGGCCGATTTTGATGCACTTTTCTCGGATTGGGTTGGTGGTCAGACACCCCCATATGGAAATCATCCGGTTGACACTATGAGAACCAGGGACCGACTCCTGGCTCCCGGAAGGCCGATTTTGATGCACTTTTTTCGGATTGGGTTGGTGGTCAGACACCCCCATATGGAAACCATCCGGTTGACACTATGAGAACCAGGGACCGACTCCTGGCTCCCGGAAGGCCGATTTTGATGCACTTTTCTCGGATTGGGTTGGTGGTCAGACACCCCCATATGGAAATCATCCGGTTGACAACAGGAGAACCAGGGACCGACTCCTGGCTCCCGGAAGGCCGATTTTGATGCACTTTTCTCGGATTGGGTTGGTGGTCAGACACCCCCATATGGAAATCATCCGGTTGACAACAGGAGAACCAGGGACCGACTCCTGGCTCCCGGAAGGCCGATTTTGATGCACTTTTCTCGGATTGGGTTGGTGGTCAGACACCCCCATATGGAAATCATCCGGTTGACAACAGGAGAACCAGGGACCGACTCCTGGCTCCCGGAAGGCCGATTTTGATGCACTTTTCTCGGATTGGGTTGGTGGTCAGACACCCCCATATGGAAATCATCCGGTTGACACTATGAGAACCAGGGACCGACTCCTGGCTCCCGGAAGGCCGATTTTGATGCACTTTTCTCGGATTGGGTTGGTGGTCAGACACCCCCATATGGAAATCATCCGGTTGACACTATGAGAACCAGGGACCGACTCCTGGCTCCCGGAAGGCCGATTTTGATGCACTTTTCTCGGATTGGGTTGGTGGTCAGACACCCCCATATGGAAATCATCCGGTTGACACTATGAGAACCAGGGACCGACTCCTGGCTCCCGGAAGGCCGATTTTGATGCACTTTTTTCGGATTGGGTTGGTGGTCAGACACCCCCATATGGAAACCATCCGGTTGACACTATGAGAACCAGGGACCGACTCCTGGCTCCCGGAAGGCCGATTTTGATGCACTTTTCTCGGATTGGGTTGGTGGTCAGACACCCCCATATGGAAATCATCCGGTTGACAACAGGAGAACCAGGGACCGACTCCTGGCTCCCGGAAGGCCGATTTTGATGCACTTTTCTCGGATTGGGTTGGTGGTCAGACACCCCCATATGGAAATCATCCGGTTGACAACAGGAGAACCAGGGACCGACTCCTGGCTCCCGGAAGGCCGATTTTGATGCACTTTTCTCGGATTGGGTTGGTGGTCAGACACCCCCATATGGAAATCATCCGGTTGACAACAGGAGAACCAGGGACCGACTCCTGGCTCCCGGAAGGCCGATTTTGATGCACTTTTCTCGGATTGGGTTGGTGGTCAGACACCCCCATATGGAAATCATCCGGTTGACACTATGAGAACCAGGGACCGACTCCTGGCTCCCGGAAGGCCGATTTTGATGCACTTTTCTCGGATTGGGTTGGTGGTCAGACACCCCCATATGGAAATCATCCGGTTGACACTATGAGAACCAGGGACCGACTCCTGGCTCCCGGAAGGCCGATTTTGATGCACTTTTCTCGGATTGGGTTGGTGGTCAGACACCCCCATATGGAAATCATCCGGTTGACACTATGAGAACCAGGGACCGACTCCTGGCTCCCGGAAGGCCGATTTTGATGCACTTTTTTCGGATTGGGTTGGTGGTCAGACACCCCCATATGGAAACCATCCGGTTGACACTATGAGAACCAGGGACCGACTCCTGGCTCCCGGAAGGCCGATTTTGATGCACTTTTCTCGGATTGGGTTGGTGGTCAGACACCCCCATATGGAAATCATCCGGTTGACAACAGGAGAACCAGGGACCGACTCCTGGCTCCCGGAAGGCCGATTTTGATGCACTTTTCTCGGATTGGGTTGGTGGTCAGACACCCCCATATGGAAATCATCCGGTTGACAACAGGAGAACCAGGGACCGACTCCTGGCTCCCGGAAGGCCGATTTTGATGCACTTTTCTCGGATTGGGTTGGTGGTCAGACACCCCCATATGGAAATCATCCGGTTGACAACAGGAGAACCAGGGACCGACTCCTGGCTCCCGGAAGGCCGATTTTGATGCACTTTTCTCGGATTGGGTTGGTGGTCAGACACCCCCATATGGAAATCATCCGGTTGACAACAGGAGAACCAGGGACCGACTCCTGGCTCCCGGAAGGCCGATTTTGATGCACTTTTCTCGGATTGGGTTGGTGGTCAGACACCCCCATATGGAAATCATCCGGTTGACATTAGGAGAACCAGGGACCGACTCCTGGCTCCCGGAAGGCCGATTTTGATGCACTTTTCTCGGATTGGGTTGGTGGTCAGACACCCCCATATGGAAATCATCCGGTTGACATTAGGAGAACCAGGGACCGACTCCTGGCTCCCGGAAGGCCGATTTTGATGCACTTTTCTCGGATTGGGTTGGTGGTCAGACACCCCCATATGGAAATCATCCGGTTGACAACAGGAGAACCAGGGACCGACTCCTGGCTCCCGGAAGGCCGATTTTGATGCACTTTTCTCGGATTGGGTTGGTGGTCAGACACCCCCATATGGAAACCATCCGGTTGACACCAGGAGAACCAGGGACCGACTCCTGGCTCCCGGAAGGCCGATTTTGATGCACTTTTCTCGGATTGGGTTGGTGGTCAGACACCCCCATATGGAAATCATCCGGTTGACATTAGGAGAACCAGGGACCGACTCCTGGCTCCCGGAAGGCCGATTTTGATGCACTTTTCTCGGATTGGGTTGGTGGTCAGACACCCCCATATGGTAAACCGCCGGCGGACACTAGGAGAACCAGGGGAGGCTATTACCTCACACATGGGGGTTTTGGGTGCCCTTGGCCGGCTTGGGGGTGACCCCAAGAGTGGGTCCAAGACCCCACACCCGGATCCATCCACAGGGGGGCGCCACATGTCATTTTAAGCCTGATTTCACTAGGGGAACCAGGGGATGATCTTAACTCACAAATGGGGGTTTTGGGTGCCCATGGCCGGCTTGGGGGTGACCCCAAGAAGGGGTCCAAGCACCCCCATCCAGATCCATCCACAGGGGGGCGCCACAGGTCACTTTAGGCCGGATTTCACTATGGGGACCCAGGGGAGGCTGTTCACTCACACATGGGGGTTTTGGGTGCCCATGGTCGGCATGGCTGGCTTGGAGGAGACCCCAAGAAGGGGTCCAAGCACCCCCATCCAGATCCATCCACAGGGGGGCGCCACAGGTCATTTTAGGCCGGATTTCACTATGGGGACCCAGGGGAGGCTGTTCACTCACACATGGGGGTTTTGGGTGCCCATGGTCGGCATGGCTGGCTTGGAGGAGACCCCAAGAAGGGGTCCAAGCACCCCCATCCAGATCCATCCACAGGGGGGCGCCACAGGTCATTTTAGGCCGGATTTCACTATGGGGACCCAGGGGAGGCTGTTCACTCACACATGGGGGTTTTGGGTGCCCATGGTCGGCATGGCTGGCTTGGGGGAGACCCCAAGAAGGGGTCCAAGCACCCACAGCCGAATCCATCCACAGGGGGGCGCCACAGGTCACTTTAGGCCGGATTTCACTAGGGGTACACTGGGGAGGCTGTTCACTCACACATGGGGGTTTTGGGTGCCCTTGGTCGGCATGGCTGGCTTGGAGGAGACCCCAAGAAGGGGTCCAAGCACCCCCACCAAGATCCATCCACAGGGGGGCGCCACAGGTCACTTTAAGCCTGATTTCACTATGGGGACCCAGGGGAGGCTTTTCACTCACACATGGGGGTTTTGGGTGCCCTTGGTCGGCATGGCTGGCTTGGGGGGGACCCCAAGAAGGGGTCCAAGACCCCACAGCCGGATCCATCCACAGGGGGGCGCCACAGGTCATTGTAGGCCGGATTTCACTATGGGGACCCAGGGGAGGCTTTTCACTCACACATGGGGGTTTTGGGTGCCCATGGTCGGCATGGCTGGCTTGGGGGGGACCCCAAGAAGGGGTCCAAGACCCCACAGCCGGATCCATCCACAGGGGGGCGCCACATGTCACTTTAGGCCGGATTTCACTATGGGTACCCAGGGGAGGCTGTTCACTCACACATGGGGGTTTTGGGTGCCCATTGAAGGCATGGCCAGCTTGGGGGGGACCCCAAGAAGGGGTCCAAGCACCCACAGCCGGATCTATCCACAGGGGGGCGCCACATGTCATTTTAAGCCTGATTTCACTATGGGTACCCAGGGGAGGCTGTTCACTCACACATGGGGGTTTGGGGTGCCCATGGTCGGCATGGATGGCTTGGGGGGGACCCCAAGAAGGGGTCCAAGCACCCACAGCCGGATCTATCCACAGGGGGGCGCCACATGTCATTTTAAGCCTGATTTCACTATGGGTACCCAGGGGAGGCTGTTCACTCACACATGGGGGTTTTGGGTGCCCATGGTCGGCATGGCTGGCTTGGAGGAGACCCCAAGAAGGGGTCCAAGCACCCACAGCCGAATCCATCCACAGGGGGGCGCCACAGGTCACTTTATGCCGGATTTCACTATGGGGACACAGGGGAGGCTGTTCACTCACACATGGGGGTTTTGGGTGCCCATGGCCGGCATGGCTGGCTTGGGGGGGACCCCGAGAAGGGGTCCAAGCACCCACAGCCGAATCCATCCACAGGGGGGCGCCACAGGTCACTTTAAGCCTGATTTCACTATGGGTACACTGGGGAGGCTGTTCACTCACACATGGGGGTTTTGGGTGCCCATGGCCGGCATGGCTGGCTTGGGGGGGACCCCGAGAAGGGGTCCAAGCACCCACAGCCGAATCCATCCACAGGGGGGCGCCACAGGTCACTTTAAGCCTGATTTCACTATGGGTACACTGGGGAGGCTGTTCACTCACACATGGGGGTTTTGGGTGCCCATGGTCGGCATGGCTGGCTTGGAGGAGACCCCAAGAAGGGGTCCAAGCACCCCCACCAAGATCCATCCACAGGGGGGCGCCACAGGTCACTTTAAGCCTGATTTCACTATGGGTACACTGGGGAGGCTGTTCACTCACACATGGGGGTTTTGGGTGCCCATGGTCGGCATGGCTGGCTTGGAGGAGACCCCAAGAAGGGGTCCAAGCACCCCCACCAAGATCCATCCACAGGGGGGCGCCACAGGTCACTTTAAGCCTGATTTCACTATGGGTACACTGGGGAGGCTGTTCACTCACACATGGGGGTTTTGGGTGCCCATGGCCGGCATGGCTGGCTTGGGGGAGACCCCAAGAAGGGGTCCAAGCACCCCCACCAAGATCCATCCACAGGGGGGCGCCACAGGTCACTTTAAGCCTGATTTCACTATGGGTACACTGGGGAGGCTGTTCACTCACACATGGGGGTTTTGGGTGCCCATGGTCGGCATGGCTGGCTTGGAGGAGACCCCAAGAAGGGGTCCAAGCACCCCCACCAAGATCCATCCACAGGGGGGCGCCACAGGTCACTTTAAGCCTGATTTCACTATGGGTACACTGGGGAGGCTGTTCACTCACACATGGGGGTTTTGGGTGCCCATGGTCGGCATGGCTGGCTTGGAGGAGACCCCAAGAAGGGGTCCAAGCACCCCCACCAAGATCCATCCACAGGGGGGCGCCACAGGTCACTTTAAGCCTGATTTCACTATGGGTACACTGGGGAGGCTGTTCACTCACACATGGGGGTTTTGGGTGCCCATGGCCGGCATGGCTGGCTTGGGGGAGACCCCAAGAAGGGGTCCAAGCACCCCCACCAAGATCCATCCACAGGGGGGCGCCACAGGTCACTTTAAGCCTGATTTCACTATGGGTACACTGGGGAGGCTGTTCACTCACACATGGGGGTTTTGGGTGCCCATGGTCGGCATGGCTGGCTTGGAGGAGACCCCAAGAAGGGGTCCAAGCACCCCCACCAAGATCCATCCACAGGGGGGCGCCACAGGTCACTTTAAGCCTGATTTCACTATGGGTACACTGGGGAGGCTGTTCACTCACACATGGGGGTTTTGGGTGCCCATGGCCGGCATGGCTGGCTTGGGGGAGACCCCAAGAAGGGGTCCAAGCACCCCCACCAAGATCCATCCACAGGGGGGCGCCACAGGTCACTTTAAGCCTGATTTCACTATGGGTACACTGGGGAGGCTGTTCACTCACACATGGGGGTTTTGGGTGCCCATGGTCGGCATGGCTGGCTTGGAGGAGACCCCAAGAAGGGGTCCAAGCACCCCCACCAAGATCCATCCACAGGGGGGCGCCACAGGTCACTTTAAGCCTGATTTCACTATGGGTACACTGGGGAGGCTGTTCACTCACACATGGGGGTTTTGGGTGCCCATGGTCGGCATGGCTGGCTTGGAGGAGACCCCAAGAAGGGGTCCAAGCACCCCCACCAAGATCCATCCACAGGGGGGCGCCACAGGTCACTTTAAGCCTGATTTCACTATGGGTACACTGGGGAGGCTGTTCACTCACACATGGGGGTTTTGGGTGCCCATGGCCGGCATGGCTGGCTTGGGGGAGACCCCAAGAAGGGGTCCAAGCACCCCCACCAAGATCCATCCACAGGGGGGCGCCACAGGTCACTTTAAGCCTGATTTCACTATGGGTACACTGGGGAGGCTGTTCACTCACACATGGGGGTTTTGGGTGCCCATGGTCGGCATGGCTGGCTTGGAGGAGACCCCAAGAAGGGGTCCAAGCACCCCCACCAAGATCCATCCACAGGGGGGCGCCACAGGTCACTTTAAGCCTGATTTCACTATGGGTACACTGGGGAGGCTGTTCACTCACACATGGGGGTTTTGGGTGCCCATGGCCGGCATGGCTGGCTTGGGGGAGACCCCAAGAAGGGGTCCAAGCACCCCCACCAAGATCCATCCACAGGGGGGCGCCACAGGTCACTTTAAGCCTGATTTCACTAGGGGGACACTGGGGAGGCTGTTCACTCACACATGGGGGTTTTGGGTGCCCATGGCCGGCATGGCTGGCTTGGGGGAGACCCCAAGAAGGGGTCCAAGCACCCCCACCAAGATCCATCCACAGGGGGGCGCCACAGGTCATTTTCACTAGGAGAACCAGGGGAGGGCTCCTGACTCACACATGGGCATTCTGGGTGCCCATGGCTGGGATGGGTGAGACAGAGTCCAGCCCTCCACACACAAAAGTGATCCAGCAGGCCAGAAGAAAGGGGAGAGAGAGAGAGAGAGAACAAATAATACATGGGCACAGAGCAGCCAGCCTCCATTGGAGCTGCCTGCACAGTGCTGCCCTCCTGTGGGAAAGGTTCACACACACACTCACTCACTCACTCACACAGACACACACAGACAAACCTATTCACTTGGGCCTTCTCCCTCATGCCCTGCTGACATCCATGCAGGCCCACATTGACCTTTGTGACCTCTGGAGCTCCATGCACCTTGTTCTAAACTCCCTGCCTAGTAAAGGGCATCTCCCATGGGCATGAGAGTACAGCTCACTCCCCTGGAGCACCATGCCTCTTTTTAATCACTCTCTCCCTATTAAAACCCTCTCTCCCATGGGCTTGAGAGTACAGCTTACTCCCTTGACCTCCAGAGGTATAGGAGGCCAAAAAAAAAGGGGGACAGAGCAGACAGCCCCCAAAGGGGATGCCTGCTCTGCCCCCCTATGAGACAGGTTCACTCACTCACACAGACACACCTATTCACTTGGGCCTTCTCCCTCATGCCCTGCTGACATCCATGCAGGCCCACATTGACCTTTGTGACCTCTGGAGCTCCATGCCTCTTTTTAAACTCTCTCTTCCCATTAAAAGCCTCTCTCACATGGGCTTGAGAGTACAGCTTACTCCCTTGACCTCCAGAGGTATAGGAGGCCAAAAAAAAAGGGGGACAGAGCAGACAGCCCCCAAAGGGGATGCCTGCTCTGCCCCCCTATGAGACAGGTTCACTCACTCACACAGACACACCTATTCACTTGGGCCTTCTCTCTGTGGCCCTGCTGACAGCCATGCAGGCCCACATTGACC
>NW_028165214.1:30000-37500 GCF_964263955.1 Coregonus lavaretus | reverse complement strand
CCTTCCCCTGGGCATGGGAACGGCCAGTAGGTCCCTGGAGGTATGGTCCACTTCGGAGCGTTGGAACCATGGTTCTGAGGGACCCAGAACCCTCAAACATGCCCGATTCCCAATATCCGCACAGGCCGAGAGGTTTGCCATCACCCCCGGATCAATCCGCCATGGAAGTCTATTCTCTGAAAACGAGGTTTTCAAAATCGCGCCGGTACCTGTCTGGCCGACCTGGAACCGAGTGGGGCTACTACGGGAGAGGCCAAATTATCGACATAAGCCCTGCCACCCGCTGGGCCTGTCTGTGCTCCGCCGTTTGGGGGAAAAAACAGCGATTTCGGTTTTGAAAAAACGACTTAAAACGTTAATAATTCAAAAACTAAAAGTCCAATCAGGATGGGGTTTTTTTGGCGCAAAAGGGCACGAATAGACGCACATTTATATATAAATTAATTCGTTTTTGGAAATTTTTTACTATATTTTAATTATGTTAGAAAAGTGAAAAAAAAAAATAGGGGTCAGAACGGTTGATGTTCCTATACGAGTTAAGAAAAACCCTTTTAGGTAATGGAAGTTCATCATAAAAGAGGATAATAGACCAAATTTGGGACCTCTAGCTCATCGGGAAGTATTTTTAAACATTATTTGAAAAAATCGGAAAAATCGGCCGAAATTGCACTATGTCCCTTCGTGCATGGTAACCCAAATGAGAACCAGGGGGAACGGCTCCTGACTCACACAAGGCCGACATGGGTGCTCTTGGTCGGATTGGGTTGTGGGTCAGACACCCCCACATGGAAGACCGCCGGCGGCCGATGGGAGAACCAGAGACCGACTCCTGGCTCACGGAAGGCCGATTTGGGTGCACTTGGTCGGATTGGGTTGTGGGTCAGACACCCCAACATGGTTGTCCGCCGGCGGACACCAGGAGAACCAGGGACCGACTCCTGCCTCACGGAAGGCCGATTTGATGCACTTTTTTCGGATTGGGGTGGTGGTCAGACACCCCCATATGGAAATCATCCGGTTGACAACAGGAGAACCAGGGACCGACTCCTGCCTCACGGAAGGCCGATTTTGATGCACTTTTCTCGGATTGGGTTGGTGGTCAGACACCCCAACATGGTTGTCCGCCGGCGGACACCAGGAGAACCAGGGACCGACTCCTGGCTCACGGAGGCCGATTTTGATGCACTTTTTTCGGATTGGGGTGGTGGTCAGACACCCCCATATGGAAATCATCCGGTTGACAACAGGAGAACCAGGGACCGACTCCTGGCTCCCGGAAGGCCGATTTTGATGCACTTTTTTCGGATTGGGTTGGTGGTCAGACACCCCCATATGGAAACCATCCGGTTGACACTATGAGAACCAGGGACCGACTCCTGGCTCCCGGAAGGCCGATTTTGATGCACTTTTTTCGGATTGGGTTGGTGGTCAGACACCCCCATATGGAAACCATCCGGTTGACACTATGAGAACCAGGGACCGACTCCTGGCTCCCGGAAGGCCGATTTTGATGCACTTTTTTCGGATTGGGTTGGTGGTCAGACACCCCCATATGGAAACCATCCGGTTGACACTATGAGAACCAGGGACCGACTCCTGGCTCCCGGAAGGCCGATTTTGATGCACTTTTCTCGGATTGGGTTGGTGGTCAGACACCCCCATATGGAAATCATCCGGTTGACAACAGGAGAACCAGGGACCGACTCCTGGCTCCCGGAAGGCCGATTTTGATGCACTTTTCTCGGATTGGGTTGGTGGTCAGACACCCCCATATGGAAATCATCCGGTTGACAACAGGAGAACCAGGGACCGACTCCTGGCTCCCGGAAGGCCGATTTTGATGCACTTTTCTCGGATTGGGTTGGTGGTCAGACACCCCCATATGGAAATCATCCGGTTGACAACAGGAGAACCAGGGACCGACTCCTGGCTCCCGGAAGGCCGATTTTGATGCACTTTTCTCGGATTGGGTTGGTGGTCAGACACCCCCATATGGAAATCATCCGGTTGACAACAGGAGAACCAGGGACCGACTCCTGGCTCCCGGAAGGCCGATTTTGATGCACTTTTCTCGGATTGGGTTGGTGGTCAGACACCCCCATATGGAAATCATCCGGTTGACATTAGGAGAACCAGGGACCGACTCCTGGCTCCCGGAAGGCCGATTTTGATGCACTTTTCTCGGATTGGGTTGGTGGTCAGACACCCCCATATGGAAATCATCCGGTTGACATTAGGAGAACCAGGGACCGACTCCTGGCTCCCGGAAGGCCGATTTTGATGCACTTTTCTCGGATTGGGTTGGTGGTCAGACACCCCCATATGGAAATCATCCGGTTGACAACAGGAGAACCAGGGACCGACTCCTGGCTCCCGGAAGGCCGATTTTGATGCACTTTTCTCGGATTGGGTTGGTGGTCAGACACCCCCATATGGAAATCATCCGGTTGACAACAGGAGAACCAGGGACCGACTCCTGGCTCCCGGAAGGCCGATTTTGATGCACTTTTCTCGGATTGGGTTGGTGGTCAGACACCCCCATATGGAAATCATCCGGTTGACATTAGGAGAACCAGGGACCGACTCCTGGCTCCCGGAAGGCCGATTTTGATGCACTTTTCTCGGATTGGGTTGGTGGTCAGACACCCCCATATGGAAACCATCCGGTTGACACCAGGAGAACCAGGGACCGACTCCTGGCTCCCGGAAGGCCGATTTTGATGCACTTTTTTCGGATTGGGTTGGTGGTCAGACACCCCCATATGGAAATCATCCGGTTGACATTAGGAGAACCAGGGACCGACTCCTGGCTCCCGGAAGGCCGATTTTGATGCACTTTTCTCGGATTGGGTTGGTGGTCAGACACCCCCATATGGAAATCATCCGGTTGACATTAGGAGAACCAGGGACCGACTCCTGGCTCCCGGAAGGCCGATTTTGATGCACTTTTCTCGGATTGGGTTGGTGGTCAGACACCCCCATATGGAAATCATCCGGTTGACATTAGGAGAACCAGGGACCGACTCCTGGCTCCCGGAAGGCCGATTTTGATGCACTTTTCTCGGATTGGGTTGGTGGTCAGACACCCCCATATGGAAACCATCCGGTTGACACCAGGAGAACCAGGGACCGACTCCTGGCTCCCGGAAGGCCGATTTTGATGCACTTTTCTCGGATTGGGTTGGTGGTCAGACACCCCCATATGGAAATCATCCGGTTGACATTAGGAGAACCAGGGACCGACTCCTGGCTCCCGGAAGGCCGATTTTGATGCACTTTTCTCGGATTGGGTTGGTGGTCAGACACCCCCATATGGTAAACCGCCGGCGGACACTAGGAGAACCAGGGGAGGCTATTACCTCACACATGGGGGTTTTGGGTGCCCTTGGCCGGCTTGGGGGTGACCCCAAGAGTGGGTCCAAGACCCCACACCCGGATCCATCCACAGGGGGGCGCCACATGTCATTTTAAGCCTGATTTCACTAGGGGAACCAGGGGATGATCTTAACTCACAAATGGGGGTTTTGGGTGCCCATGGCCGGCTTGGGGGTGACCCCAAGAAGGGGTCCAAGCACCCCCATCCAGATCCATCCACAGGGGGGCGCCACAGGTCACTTTAGGCCGGATTTCACTATGGGGACCCAGGGGAGGCTGTTCACTCACACATGGGGGTTTTGGGTGCCCATGGTCGGCATGGCTGGCTTGGAGGAGACCCCAAGAAGGGGTCCAAGCACCCCCATCCAGATCCATCCACAGGGGGGCGCCACAGGTCATTTTAGGCCGGATTTCACTATGGGGACCCAGGGGAGGCTGTTCACTCACACATGGGGGTTTTGGGTGCCCATGGTCGGCATGGCTGGCTTGGAGGAGACCCCAAGAAGGGGTCCAAGCACCCCCATCCAGATCCATCCACAGGGGGGCGCCACAGGTCATTTTAGGCCGGATTTCACTATGGGGACCCAGGGGAGGCTGTTCACTCACACATGGGGGTTTTGGGTGCCCATGGTCGGCATGGCTGGCTTGGGGGAGACCCCAAGAAGGGGTCCAAGCACCCACAGCCGAATCCATCCACAGGGGGGCGCCACAGGTCACTTTAGGCCGGATTTCACTAGGGGTACACTGGGGAGGCTGTTCACTCACACATGGGGGTTTTGGGTGCCCTTGGTCGGCATGGCTGGCTTGGAGGAGACCCCAAGAAGGGGTCCAAGCACCCCCACCAAGATCCATCCACAGGGGGGCGCCACAGGTCACTTTAAGCCTGATTTCACTATGGGGACCCAGGGGAGGCTTTTCACTCACACATGGGGGTTTTGGGTGCCCTTGGTCGGCATGGCTGGCTTGGGGGGGACCCCAAGAAGGGGTCCAAGACCCCACAGCCGGATCCATCCACAGGGGGGCGCCACAGGTCATTGTAGGCCGGATTTCACTATGGGGACCCAGGGGAGGCTTTTCACTCACACATGGGGGTTTTGGGTGCCCATGGTCGGCATGGCTGGCTTGGGGGGGACCCCAAGAAGGGGTCCAAGACCCCACAGCCGGATCCATCCACAGGGGGGCGCCACATGTCACTTTAGGCCGGATTTCACTATGGGTACCCAGGGGAGGCTGTTCACTCACACATGGGGGTTTTGGGTGCCCATTGAAGGCATGGCCAGCTTGGGGGGGACCCCAAGAAGGGGTCCAAGCACCCACAGCCGGATCTATCCACAGGGGGGCGCCACATGTCATTTTAAGCCTGATTTCACTATGGGTACCCAGGGGAGGCTGTTCACTCACACATGGGGGTTTGGGGTGCCCATGGTCGGCATGGATGGCTTGGGGGGGACCCCAAGAAGGGGTCCAAGCACCCACAGCCGGATCTATCCACAGGGGGGCGCCACATGTCATTTTAAGCCTGATTTCACTATGGGTACCCAGGGGAGGCTGTTCACTCACACATGGGGGTTTTGGGTGCCCATGGTCGGCATGGCTGGCTTGGAGGAGACCCCAAGAAGGGGTCCAAGCACCCACAGCCGAATCCATCCACAGGGGGGCGCCACAGGTCACTTTATGCCGGATTTCACTATGGGGACACAGGGGAGGCTGTTCACTCACACATGGGGGTTTTGGGTGCCCATGGCCGGCATGGCTGGCTTGGGGGGGACCCCGAGAAGGGGTCCAAGCACCCACAGCCGAATCCATCCACAGGGGGGCGCCACAGGTCACTTTAAGCCTGATTTCACTATGGGTACACTGGGGAGGCTGTTCACTCACACATGGGGGTTTTGGGTGCCCATGGCCGGCATGGCTGGCTTGGGGGGGACCCCGAGAAGGGGTCCAAGCACCCACAGCCGAATCCATCCACAGGGGGGCGCCACAGGTCACTTTAAGCCTGATTTCACTATGGGTACACTGGGGAGGCTGTTCACTCACACATGGGGGTTTTGGGTGCCCATGGTCGGCATGGCTGGCTTGGAGGAGACCCCAAGAAGGGGTCCAAGCACCCCCACCAAGATCCATCCACAGGGGGGCGCCACAGGTCACTTTAAGCCTGATTTCACTATGGGTACACTGGGGAGGCTGTTCACTCACACATGGGGGTTTTGGGTGCCCATGGTCGGCATGGCTGGCTTGGAGGAGACCCCAAGAAGGGGTCCAAGCACCCCCACCAAGATCCATCCACAGGGGGGCGCCACAGGTCACTTTAAGCCTGATTTCACTATGGGTACACTGGGGAGGCTGTTCACTCACACATGGGGGTTTTGGGTGCCCATGGCCGGCATGGCTGGCTTGGGGGAGACCCCAAGAAGGGGTCCAAGCACCCCCACCAAGATCCATCCACAGGGGGGCGCCACAGGTCACTTTAAGCCTGATTTCACTATGGGTACACTGGGGAGGCTGTTCACTCACACATGGGGGTTTTGGGTGCCCATGGTCGGCATGGCTGGCTTGGAGGAGACCCCAAGAAGGGGTCCAAGCACCCCCACCAAGATCCATCCACAGGGGGGCGCCACAGGTCACTTTAAGCCTGATTTCACTATGGGTACACTGGGGAGGCTGTTCACTCACACATGGGGGTTTTGGGTGCCCATGGTCGGCATGGCTGGCTTGGAGGAGACCCCAAGAAGGGGTCCAAGCACCCCCACCAAGATCCATCCACAGGGGGGCGCCACAGGTCACTTTAAGCCTGATTTCACTATGGGTACACTGGGGAGGCTGTTCACTCACACATGGGGGTTTTGGGTGCCCATGGCCGGCATGGCTGGCTTGGGGGAGACCCCAAGAAGGGGTCCAAGCACCCCCACCAAGATCCATCCACAGGGGGGCGCCACAGGTCACTTTAAGCCTGATTTCACTATGGGTACACTGGGGAGGCTGTTCACTCACACATGGGGGTTTTGGGTGCCCATGGTCGGCATGGCTGGCTTGGAGGAGACCCCAAGAAGGGGTCCAAGCACCCCCACCAAGATCCATCCACAGGGGGGCGCCACAGGTCACTTTAAGCCTGATTTCACTATGGGTACACTGGGGAGGCTGTTCACTCACACATGGGGGTTTTGGGTGCCCATGGCCGGCATGGCTGGCTTGGGGGAGACCCCAAGAAGGGGTCCAAGCACCCCCACCAAGATCCATCCACAGGGGGGCGCCACAGGTCACTTTAAGCCTGATTTCACTATGGGTACACTGGGGAGGCTGTTCACTCACACATGGGGGTTTTGGGTGCCCATGGTCGGCATGGCTGGCTTGGAGGAGACCCCAAGAAGGGGTCCAAGCACCCCCACCAAGATCCATCCACAGGGGGGCGCCACAGGTCACTTTAAGCCTGATTTCACTATGGGTACACTGGGGAGGCTGTTCACTCACACATGGGGGTTTTGGGTGCCCATGGTCGGCATGGCTGGCTTGGAGGAGACCCCAAGAAGGGGTCCAAGCACCCCCACCAAGATCCATCCACAGGGGGGCGCCACAGGTCACTTTAAGCCTGATTTCACTATGGGTACACTGGGGAGGCTGTTCACTCACACATGGGGGTTTTGGGTGCCCATGGCCGGCATGGCTGGCTTGGGGGAGACCCCAAGAAGGGGTCCAAGCACCCCCACCAAGATCCATCCACAGGGGGGCGCCACAGGTCACTTTAAGCCTGATTTCACTATGGGTACACTGGGGAGGCTGTTCACTCACACATGGGGGTTTTGGGTGCCCATGGTCGGCATGGCTGGCTTGGAGGAGACCCCAAGAAGGGGTCCAAGCACCCCCACCAAGATCCATCCACAGGGGGGCGCCACAGGTCACTTTAAGCCTGATTTCACTATGGGTACACTGGGGAGGCTGTTCACTCACACATGGGGGTTTTGGGTGCCCATGGCCGGCATGGCTGGCTTGGGGGAGACCCCAAGAAGGGGTCCAAGCACCCCCACCAAGATCCATCCACAGGGGGGCGCCACAGGTCACTTTAAGCCTGATTTCACTAGGGGGACACTGGGGAGGCTGTTCACTCACACATGGGGGTTTTGGGTGCCC
>NW_028165214.1:7500-17500 GCF_964263955.1 Coregonus lavaretus | reverse complement strand
GACACTATGAGAACCAGGGACCGACTCCTGGCTCCCGGAAGGCCGATTTTGATGCACTTTTTTCGGATTGGGTTGGTGGTCAGACACCCCCATATGGAAACCATCCGGTTGACACTATGAGAACCAGGGACCGACTCCTGGCTCCCGGAAGGCCGATTTTGATGCACTTTTCTCGGATTGGGTTGGTGGTCAGACACCCCCATATGGAAACCATCCGGTTGACACTATGAGAACCAGGGACCGACTCCTGGCTCCCGGAAGGCCGATTTTGATGCACTTTTCTCGGATTGGGTTGGTGGTCAGACACCCCCATATGGAAATCATCCGGTTGACACTATGAGAACCAGGGACCGACTCCTGGCTCCCGGAAGGCCGATTTTGATGCACTTTTCTCGGATTGGGTTGGTGGTCAGACACCCCCATATGGAAATCATCCGGTTGACACTATGAGAACCAGGGACCGACTCCTGGCTCCCGGAAGGCCGATTTTGATGCACTTTTTTCGGATTGGGTTGGTGGTCAGACACCCCCATATGGAAACCATCCGGTTGACACTATGAGAACCAGGGACCGACTCCTGGCTCCCGGAAGGCCGATTTTGATGCACTTTTCTCGGATTGGGTTGGTGGTCAGACACCCCCATATGGAAATCATCCGGTTGACAACAGGAGAACCAGGGACCGACTCCTGGCTCCCGGAAGGCCGATTTTGATGCACTTTTCTCGGATTGGGTTGGTGGTCAGACACCCCCATATGGAAATCATCCGGTTGACAACAGGAGAACCAGGGACCGACTCCTGGCTCCCGGAAGGCCGATTTTGATGCACTTTTCTCGGATTGGGTTGGTGGTCAGACACCCCCATATGGAAATCATCCGGTTGACAACAGGAGAACCAGGGACCGACTCCTGGCTCCCGGAAGGCCGATTTTGATGCACTTTTCTCGGATTGGGTTGGTGGTCAGACACCCCCATATGGAAATCATCCGGTTGACAACAGGAGAACCAGGGACCGACTCCTGGCTCCCGGAAGGCCGATTTTGATGCACTTTTCTCGGATTGGGTTGGTGGTCAGACACCCCCATATGGAAATCATCCGGTTGACATTAGGAGAACCAGGGACCGACTCCTGGCTCCCGGAAGGCCGATTTTGATGCACTTTTCTCGGATTGGGTTGGTGGTCAGACACCCCCATATGGAAATCATCCGGTTGACATTAGGAGAACCAGGGACCGACTCCTGGCTCCCGGAAGGCCGATTTTGATGCACTTTTCTCGGATTGGGTTGGTGGTCAGACACCCCCATATGGAAATCATCCGGTTGACAACAGGAGAACCAGGGACCGACTCCTGGCTCCCGGAAGGCCGATTTTGATGCACTTTTCTCGGATTGGGTTGGTGGTCAGACACCCCCATATGGAAATCATCCGGTTGACAACAGGAGAACCAGGGACCGACTCCTGGCTCCCGGAAGGCCGATTTTGATGCACTTTTCTCGGATTGGGTTGGTGGTCAGACACCCCCATATGGAAATCATCCGGTTGACAACAGGAGAACCAGGGACCGACTCCTGGCTCCCGGAAGGCCGATTTTGATGCACTTTTCTCGGATTGGGTTGGTGGTCAGACACCCCCATATGGAAATCATCCGGTTGACATTAGGAGAACCAGGGACCGACTCCTGGCTCCCGGAAGGCCGATTTTGATGCACTTTTCTCGGATTGGGTTGGTGGTCAGACACCCCCATATGGAAATCATCCGGTTGACATTAGGAGAACCAGGGACCGACTCCTGGCTCCCGGAAGGCCGATTTTGATGCACTTTTCTCGGATTGGGTTGGTGGTCAGACACCCCCATATGGAAACCATCCGGTTGACACCAGGAGAACCAGGGACCGACTCCTGGCTCCCGGAAGGCCGATTTTGATGCACTTTTTTCGGATTGGGTTGGTGGTCAGACACCCCCATATGGAAATCATCCGGTTGACATTAGGAGAACCAGGGACCGACTCCTGGCTCCCGGAAGGCCGATTTTGATGCACTTTTCTCGGATTGGGTTGGTGGTCAGACACCCCCATATGGAAATCATCCGGTTGACATTAGGAGAACCAGGGACCGACTCCTGGCTCCCGGAAGGCCGATTTTGATGCACTTTTCTCGGATTGGGTTGGTGGTCAGACACCCCCATATGGAAATCATCCGGTTGACATTAGGAGAACCAGGGACCGACTCCTGGCTCCCGGAAGGCCGATTTTGATGCACTTTTCTCGGATTGGGTTGGTGGTCAGACACCCCCATATGGAAACCATCCGGTTGACACCAGGAGAACCAGGGACCGACTCCTGGCTCCCGGAAGGCCGATTTTGATGCACTTTTCTCGGATTGGGTTGGTGGTCAGACACCCCCATATGGAAATCATCCGGTTGACATTAGGAGAACCAGGGACCGACTCCTGGCTCCCGGAAGGCCGATTTTGATGCACTTTTCTCGGATTGGGTTGGTGGTCAGACACCCCCATATGGTAAACCGCCGGCGGACACTAGGAGAACCAGGGGAGGCTATTACCTCACACATGGGGGTTTTGGGTGCCCTTGGCCGGCTTGGGGGTGACCCCAAGAGTGGGTCCAAGACCCCACACCCGGATCCATCCACAGGGGGGCGCCACATGTCATTTTAAGCCTGATTTCACTAGGGGAACCAGGGGATGATCTTAACTCACAAATGGGGGTTTTGGGTGCCCATGGCCGGCTTGGGGGTGACCCCAAGAAGGGGTCCAAGCACCCCCATCCAGATCCATCCACAGGGGGGCGCCACAGGTCACTTTAGGCCGGATTTCACTATGGGGACCCAGGGGAGGCTGTTCACTCACACATGGGGGTTTTGGGTGCCCATGGTCGGCATGGCTGGCTTGGAGGAGACCCCAAGAAGGGGTCCAAGCACCCCCATCCAGATCCATCCACAGGGGGGCGCCACAGGTCATTTTAGGCCGGATTTCACTATGGGGACCCAGGGGAGGCTGTTCACTCACACATGGGGGTTTTGGGTGCCCATGGTCGGCATGGCTGGCTTGGAGGAGACCCCAAGAAGGGGTCCAAGCACCCCCATCCAGATCCATCCACAGGGGGGCGCCACAGGTCATTTTAGGCCGGATTTCACTATGGGGACCCAGGGGAGGCTGTTCACTCACACATGGGGGTTTTGGGTGCCCATGGTCGGCATGGCTGGCTTGGGGGAGACCCCAAGAAGGGGTCCAAGCACCCACAGCCGAATCCATCCACAGGGGGGCGCCACAGGTCACTTTAGGCCGGATTTCACTAGGGGTACACTGGGGAGGCTGTTCACTCACACATGGGGGTTTTGGGTGCCCTTGGTCGGCATGGCTGGCTTGGAGGAGACCCCAAGAAGGGGTCCAAGCACCCCCACCAAGATCCATCCACAGGGGGGCGCCACAGGTCACTTTAAGCCTGATTTCACTATGGGGACCCAGGGGAGGCTTTTCACTCACACATGGGGGTTTTGGGTGCCCTTGGTCGGCATGGCTGGCTTGGGGGGGACCCCAAGAAGGGGTCCAAGACCCCACAGCCGGATCCATCCACAGGGGGGCGCCACAGGTCATTGTAGGCCGGATTTCACTATGGGGACCCAGGGGAGGCTTTTCACTCACACATGGGGGTTTTGGGTGCCCATGGTCGGCATGGCTGGCTTGGGGGGGACCCCAAGAAGGGGTCCAAGACCCCACAGCCGGATCCATCCACAGGGGGGCGCCACATGTCACTTTAGGCCGGATTTCACTATGGGTACCCAGGGGAGGCTGTTCACTCACACATGGGGGTTTTGGGTGCCCATTGAAGGCATGGCCAGCTTGGGGGGGACCCCAAGAAGGGGTCCAAGCACCCACAGCCGGATCTATCCACAGGGGGGCGCCACATGTCATTTTAAGCCTGATTTCACTATGGGTACCCAGGGGAGGCTGTTCACTCACACATGGGGGTTTGGGGTGCCCATGGTCGGCATGGATGGCTTGGGGGGGACCCCAAGAAGGGGTCCAAGCACCCACAGCCGGATCTATCCACAGGGGGGCGCCACATGTCATTTTAAGCCTGATTTCACTATGGGTACCCAGGGGAGGCTGTTCACTCACACATGGGGGTTTTGGGTGCCCATGGTCGGCATGGCTGGCTTGGAGGAGACCCCAAGAAGGGGTCCAAGCACCCACAGCCGAATCCATCCACAGGGGGGCGCCACAGGTCACTTTATGCCGGATTTCACTATGGGGACACAGGGGAGGCTGTTCACTCACACATGGGGGTTTTGGGTGCCCATGGCCGGCATGGCTGGCTTGGGGGGGACCCCGAGAAGGGGTCCAAGCACCCACAGCCGAATCCATCCACAGGGGGGCGCCACAGGTCACTTTAAGCCTGATTTCACTATGGGTACACTGGGGAGGCTGTTCACTCACACATGGGGGTTTTGGGTGCCCATGGCCGGCATGGCTGGCTTGGGGGGGACCCCGAGAAGGGGTCCAAGCACCCACAGCCGAATCCATCCACAGGGGGGCGCCACAGGTCACTTTAAGCCTGATTTCACTATGGGTACACTGGGGAGGCTGTTCACTCACACATGGGGGTTTTGGGTGCCCATGGTCGGCATGGCTGGCTTGGAGGAGACCCCAAGAAGGGGTCCAAGCACCCCCACCAAGATCCATCCACAGGGGGGCGCCACAGGTCACTTTAAGCCTGATTTCACTATGGGTACACTGGGGAGGCTGTTCACTCACACATGGGGGTTTTGGGTGCCCATGGTCGGCATGGCTGGCTTGGAGGAGACCCCAAGAAGGGGTCCAAGCACCCCCACCAAGATCCATCCACAGGGGGGCGCCACAGGTCACTTTAAGCCTGATTTCACTATGGGTACACTGGGGAGGCTGTTCACATCACACATGGGGGTTTTGGGTGCCCATGGCCGGCATGGCTGGCTTGGGGGAGACCCCAAGAAGGGGTCCAAGCACCCCCACCAAGATCCATCCACAGGGGGGCGCCACAGGTCACTTTAAGCCTGATTTCACTATGGGTACACTGGGGAGGCTGTTCACTCACACATGGGGGTTTTGGGTGCCCATGGTCGGCATGGCTGGCTTGGAGGAGACCCCAAGAAGGGGTCCAAGCACCCCCACCAAGATCCATCCACAGGGGGGCGCCACAGGTCACTTTAAGCCTGATTTCACTATGGGTACACTGGGGAGGCTGTTCACTCACACATGGGGGTTTTGGGTGCCCATGGTCGGCATGGCTGGCTTGGAGGAGACCCCAAGAAGGGGTCCAAGCACCCCCACCAAGATCCATCCACAGGGGGGCGCCACAGGTCACTTTAAGCCTGATTTCACTATGGGTACACTGGGGAGGCTGTTCACTCACACATGGGGGTTTTGGGTGCCCATGGTCGGCATGGCTGGCTTGGAGGAGACCCCAAGAAGGGGTCCAAGCACCCCCACCAAGATCCATCCACAGGGGGGCGCCACAGGTCACTTTAAGCCTGATTTCACTATGGGTACACTGGGGAGGCTGTTCACTCACACATGGGGGTTTTGGGTGCCCATGGCCGGCATGGCTGGCTTGGGGGAGACCCCAAGAAGGGGTCCAAGCACCCCCACCAAGATCCATCCACAGGGGGGCGCCACAGGTCACTTTAAGCCTGATTTCACTATGGGTACACTGGGGAGGCTGTTCACTCACACATGGGGGTTTTGGGTGCCCATGGTCGGCATGGCTGGCTTGGAGGAGACCCCAAGAAGGGGTCCAAGCACCCCCACCAAGATCCATCCACAGGGGGGCGCCACAGGTCACTTTAAGCCTGATTTCACTATGGGTACACTGGGGAGGCTGTTCACTCACACATGGGGGTTTTGGGTGCCCATGGTCGGCATGGCTGGCTTGGAGGAGACCCCAAGAAGGGGTCCAAGCACCCCCACCAAGATCCATCCACAGGGGGGCGCCACAGGTCACTTTAAGCCTGATTTCACTATGGGTACACTGGGGAGGCTGTTCACTCACACATGGGGGTTTTGGGTGCCCATGGCCGGCATGGCTGGCTTGGGGGAGACCCCAAGAAGGGGTCCAAGCACCCCCACCAAGATCCATCCACAGGGGGGCGCCACAGGTCACTTTAAGCCTGATTTCACTATGGGTACACTGGGGAGGCTGTTCACTCACACATGGGGGTTTTGGGTGCCCATGGTCGGCATGGCTGGCTTGGAGGAGACCCCAAGAAGGGGTCCAAGCACCCCCACCAAGATCCATCCACAGGGGGGCGCCACAGGTCACTTTAAGCCTGATTTCACTATGGGTACACTGGGGAGGCTGTTCACTCACACATGGGGGTTTTGGGTGCCCATGGCCGGCATGGCTGGCTTGGGGGAGACCCCAAGAAGGGGTCCAAGCACCCCCACCAAGATCCATCCACAGGGGGGCGCCACAGGTCACTTTAAGCCTGATTTCACTATGGGTACACTGGGGAGGCTGTTCACTCACACATGGGGGTTTTGGGTGCCCATGGTCGGCATGGCTGGCTTGGAGGAGACCCCAAGAAGGGGTCCAAGCACCCCCACCAAGATCCATCCACAGGGGGGCGCCACAGGTCACTTTAAGCCTGATTTCACTATGGGTACACTGGGGAGGCTGTTCACTCACACATGGGGGTTTTGGGTGCCCATGGTCGGCATGGCTGGCTTGGAGGAGACCCCAAGAAGGGGTCCAAGCACCCCCACCAAGATCCATCCACAGGGGGGCGCCACAGGTCACTTTAAGCCTGATTTCACTATGGGTACACTGGGGAGGCTGTTCACTCACACATGGGGGTTTTGGGTGCCCATGGCCGGCATGGCTGGCTTGGAGGAGACCCCAAGAAGGGGTCCAAGCACCCCCACCAAGATCCATCCACAGGGGGGCGCCACAGGTCACTTTAAGCCTGATTTCACTATGGGTACACTGGGGAGGCTGTTCACTCACACATGGGGGTTTTGGGTGCCCATGGTCGGCATGGCTGGCTTGGAGGAGACCCCAAGAAGGGGTCCAAGCACCCCCACCAAGATCCATCCACAGGGGGGCGCCACAGGTCACTTTAAGCCTGATTTCACTATGGGTACACTGGGGAGGCTGTTCACTCACACATGGGGGTTTTGGGTGCCCATGGCCGGCATGGCTGGCTTGGGGGAGACCCCAAGAAGGGGTCCAAGCACCCCCACCAAGATCCATCCACAGGGGGGCGCCACAGGTCACTTTAAGCCTGATTTCACTATGGGTACACTGGGGAGGCTGTTCACTCACACATGGGGGTTTTGGGTGCCCATGGTCGGCATGGCTGGCTTGGAGGAGACCCCAAGAAGGGGTCCAAGCACCCCCACCAAGATCCATCCACAGGGGGGCGCCACAGGTCACTTTAAGCCTGATTTCACTATGGGTACACTGGGGAGGCTGTTCACTCACACATGGGGGTTTTGGGTGCCCATGGCCGGCATGGCTGGCTTGGGGGAGACCCCAAGAAGGGGTCCAAGCACCCCCACCAAGATCCATCCACAGGGGGGCGCCACAGGTCACTTTAAGCCTGATTTCACTAGGGGGACACTGGGGAGGCTGTTCACTCACACATGGGGGTTTTGGGTGCCCATGGCCGGCATGGCTGGCTTGGGGGAGACCCCAAGAAGGGGTCCAAGCACCCCCACCAAGATCCATCCACAGGGGGGCGCCACAGGTCATTTTCACTAGGAGAACCAGGGGAGGGCTCCTGACTCACACATGGGCATTCTGGGTGCCCATGGCTGGGATGGGTGAGACAGAGTCCAGCCCTCCACACACAAAAGTGATCCAGCAGGCCAGAAGAAAGGGGAGAGAGAGAGAGAGAGAACAAATAATACATGGGCACAGAGCAGCCAGCCTCCATTGGAGCTGCCTGCACAGTGCTGCCCTCCTGTGGGAAAGGTTCACACACACACTCACTCACTCACTCACACAGACACACACAGACAAACCTATTCACTTGGGCCTTCTCCCTCATGCCCTGCTGACATCCATGCAGGCCCACATTGACCTTTGTGACCTCTGGAGCTCCATGCACCTTGTTCTAAACTCCCTGCCTAGTAAAGGGCATCTCCCATGGGCATGAGAGTACAGCTCACTCCCCTGGAGCACCATGCCTCTTTTTAATCACTCTCTCCCTATTAAAACCCTCTCTCCCATGGGCTTGAGAGTACAGCTTACTCCCTTGACCTCCAGAGGTATAGGAGGCCAAAAAAAAAGGGGGACAGAGCAGACAGCCCCCAAAGGGGATGCCTGCTCTGCCCCCCTATGAGACAGGTTCACTCACTCACACAGACACACCTATTCACTTGGGCCTTCTCCCTCATGCCCTGCTGACATCCATGCAGGCCCACATTGACCTTTGTGACCTCTGGAGCTCCATGCCTCTTTTTAAACTCTCTCTTCCCATTAAAAGCCTCTCTCACATGGGCTTGAGAGTACAGCTTACTCCCTTGACCTCCAGAGGTATAGGAGGCCAAAAAAAAAGGGGGACAGAGCAGACAGCCCCCAAAGGGGATGCCTGCTCTGCCCCCCTATGAGACAGGTTCACTCACTCACACAGACACACCTATTCACTTGGGCCTTCTCTCTGTGGCCCTGCTGACAGCCATGCAGGCCCACATTGACCTTTGTGACCTCTGGAGCTCATTGCCTCCATCTCTACACTCCATGCCCAGTGAAACCCTCTCTCACTCGGCCTGAGACTGCAGCTCACTCCCTGGATGGCCTGGGCTCCAGAACCACGACCACCAAGCCCACACTCCCTGCCCAGTGAAACCCTCTCTCACTCGGCCTGAGACTGCAGCTCACTCCCTGGATGGCCTGGGCTCCAGAACCACGACCACCAAGCCCACACTCCCTGCCCACTCAAACCCTCTCTCACTCGGCCTCAGACTGCAGCTCACTCCCTGGATGGCCTGGGCTCCAGAACCACGACCACCAAGCCCACACTCCCTGCCCACTCAAACCCTCTCTCACTCGGCCTCAGACTGCAGCTCACTCCCTGGATGGCCTGGGCTCCAGAACCACGACCACCAAGCCCACACTCCCTGCCCGCTCAAACCATCTCTCACTCGGACTGAGACTGCAGCTCACTGCATGGGCGTCCCCGACCTCCATGCCTCCAGGCCCACACTCCGTGTCCGCTCAAACCATCTCTCACTCGGACTGAGACTGCAGCTCACTGCATGGGCGTCCCCGACCTCCATGCCTCCAGGCCCACACTCCGTGTCCGCTCAAACCATCTCTCACTCGGACTGAGACTGCAGCTCACTGCATGGGCGTCCCCGACCTCCATGCCTCCAGGCCCACACTCCGTGTCCGCTCAAACCATCTCTCACTCGGACTGAGACTGCAGCTCACTGCATGGGCGTCCCCGACCTCCATGCCTCCAGGCCCACACTCCGTGTCCGCTCAAACCATCTCTCACTCGGACTGAGACTGCAGCTCACTGCATGGGCGTCCCCGACCTCCATGCCTCCAGGCCCACACTCTGTGTCCGCTCAAACCATCTCTCACTCGGACTGAGACTGCAGCTCACTGCATGGGCCTCCCCGACCTCCATGCCTCCAGGCCCACACTCCGTGTCCGCTCAAACCATCTCTCACTCGGACTGAGACTGCAGCTCACTGCATGGGCCTCCCCGACCTCCATGCCTACAGGCCCACACTCTGTGTCCGCTCAAACCATCTCTCACTCGGACTGAGACTGCAGCTCACTGCATGGGCCTCCCCGACCTCCATGCCTCCAGGCCCACACTCCGTGTCCGCTCAAACCATCTCTCACTCGGACTGAGACTGCAGCTCACTGCATGGGCCTCCCCGACCTCCATGCCTACAGGCCCACACTCTGTGTCCGCTCAAACCATCTCTCACTCGGACTGAGACTGCAGCTCACTGCATGGGCCTCCCCGACCTCCATGCCTCCAGGCCCA
>NW_028165215.1:0-49266 GCF_964263955.1 Coregonus lavaretus | reverse complement strand
TGAGTTGTGTAAGGGTTTTTCATAAACGTTCATTACATAGAGTGCTGTGAAAAGGTATTTGCCCCTACAGGAGAATGTCATGCCATCTGTCTGTGAGCTGAAGCAGAAGTGCAGCTGGGTCATGCAGCAAGACAATGATCCAAAACACACAATCAAGTCTACATGAAATGGCTAAAAAGCAACACATTTGAAGATGTGGAGTGTTCTAGTCAAAGTCCAGACCTAATTCCAATTGAGATGTTGTGGCAGGACTTGAAACGAGTACTTCATGCTTGAAAATCCACAAATGTCGCTGAGTTACAGCAGTTCTGCATGAAAGAGTGGGCCAAAATTCCTCCACAGCGACGAAAGAGAGTGATCAACAACTACAGGAATCATTTGGTTGGAGTCACTGCAGCTAAAGGTGGCACAACCAATTATTGAGTGTAAGGGGGCAATTAATTTTGCACACAGGGGCATTGGGTGTTGTGAATCTTTGTATTTTGTATTTTATTAGGATCCCCATTAGCTGTTGCAAAAGCAGCAGCTACTCTCCCTGGGGTCCACACAAAACATAAAAATGACATAATACAGAACATTAATAGACAACAGCTCAAGGACAGAACTACATTATTTTTTTTTTTTTTTACAAAAGGCACATGTAGCCTAGATATCAATACATACACACAAACTATCTAGGTCAAATACGGAAGAGGTGTTGTGCCGTGAGGTGTTGCTTTATCTGTTTTTTGAAACCAGGTTTGCTGTTCACTTGAGCAATATGAGATGGAATGGAATTCCACGCAATAATGGCTCTACATAATACTGTACACTTTCTTGAATTTGTTCTGGATTTGGGGACTGTGAAGGATGGTTCTGATGAGCTATTTGGCGTTGCAACTAGTCTAGCTGCTAGCTAGCTGCCTATCAAGCTAGTGGGGTTTCTTGAGGGCTTGAACGCAGCCCACGACGTGGTTAGCCATTGTGGCTGGGATCGTGGATTGTCCTGGGTTTGTGGGTGTCTAGATCCCTGCTGTTTGTTATCTTCAATCTTCCCTGTGACCTGCCCTGTCTAGAACTGTGAGGAGTAACAGCGTAACCTACGTCGCTAGCTACCATGACAAAGACCAAAGCCAGCGGGAGTACCGTTGTCGAGGACAGTGGTGTCTCTCTATCACACGTGAAGGATCTTTTAAACAAAAATAGTTCTACAAGCAGTTGTTACAACAACAAGAAAATAGCTTCAAGTGCTTTGTCCAAATACAGGTGGACTCGACTAATAAAATAATGGACGACCTGACCAGAGAGTTCCAGGACCTGAAGAACAGTTTGCAGTTCTCCCAGGGTCAGCTCGATGAGTTGAAACAGGAGAACGGCAAGATGACAGCAATTTCTAAGTCATTGAGAGAGGACATGAGTTCTGTGTGTGAATCCATGATAACAATGACGGATAGTCAGACTATCTCGAGGGACAATCAAGACGTAACAACATGGTTGTGGATGGAATTGCAGAATCTCCACATGAGACCTGGACGGAGTCTGAGGACAATGTGAGGGAAAGGATCTCTGAGAAAGTGAAGATGGACCACAGGAAGATTGAGGTAGAGCGCGCCCACAGGACTGGAAAACCCACCACCGGCCAAGGTGACAGGCCCAGGCCGATAGTGGTCAAGTTCCTGAGGTTCAAGGACAAGTTAGCTGTTCTGGAAAGAGCCAAGAACTTGAGAGGAACGTATATCTTTCTCAACGAGGACTATCGTGAAGCTGTGCGCCAGAAGAGGAAAGAAATTATCCCAGCCATGAACCCTGCCAGAGCGCGTGGGGACATTGGTTACATCCGCTATGACAGGCTCATTGTCTGCCCTCCCTCCCAGAAGCCTGGAAGGGATGAGAGAGCCAAGCCTATGGGTTGGCAGCTTCAACCCCACAGCACACACACACACACACCAATTGATTAATGGACTGCTGAATATATATTGTTTTCTCTTGCTTTGTTTGCTCTTTTCAGTATTCAGTATCTCTGATAAGCTACCCAGGAAAGGGCTGAAAATAGCCCATATTAATAGCCTTAGAAATAAGGTTCTTGCAATCAATAACTTGCTAACATCAGACAACATTCATATATTAGCCATGTCTGAGTCTCACTTAGATAATTCATTTGATGATACAGCAGTAGCAATACAAGAATATAACATCTGTAGAAGAGACAGAAATGCTTATGGGGGAGGTGTTGCTGTAAATATTCAGAGCCATATCCCTGTAATGCATAGAGAAGATTTTACTTCAAGTGTTATTGAAGTGTTGTGGTTGCAGGTTCACTTGCCACATCTAAAGCCTTTTCTTTTGGGGTTATGCTATAGGCTACCAAGTGCGAACAGTCAGTATCTAAATAATGTGAAATGCTTGATAGTGTATGTGATGTAAACAGAGAGGTCTACTTTCTTGGGGACCTGAATATTGACTGGTTTTCATCAAGATGTCCGCTCAAGAGGAAGCTTCTTACTGTAACCAGTGCCTGTAATCTGGTTCAGGTTATTAATCAACCTACCAGGGTGTTTACAAACACTACAGGAACAAGATAATCCACATATATCGATCACATTTTTACTAATACTGTAGAACTTTGTTCTAAAGCTGTCTCCGTATCAATTGGATGCAGTGATCACAATATAGTGGCTATATCCAGGAAAGCCAAAGTTCCAACAGCTGGGCCTAAAATTGCGTATAAGAGATTATACAAAAGATTTTGCTGTGACTCATATGTGGATGATGTAAAACATATTTGTTGGTCTGATGTGATTACTAAGGAGCATCCAGACGCTGCACTTGATGAATCTATGAAATTGCTTCTTCCAATTATTGATAAACATGCACCTGTTAGGAAACTGACTGTTAGAACTGTTAAGGCTCTATGGATTGATGAGTAATTAAAAAACTGTATGGTTGAAAACAGTCAATATTCAGGTCGCCAAGAAAGGAGTGGCTAATAAGTCTGGCTGCACATCTGACTCGTTGACTTACTGCAAATTGAGAAAGTATGTGACTAAACACAACAAAAAGAAGAAGAAACTGTATTATGAAGCCAAGATCAATGATATAAAGAATGATGGAAAAAAAACTTTGGAGGACTTTAAATTACATTATGGGCAGAAAGACAATTTCAACTCCATCTTTCATCGAATCAGATGGCTTATTCATCACAAAACCATTTGATGTTGCCAATTATTTTAATGATTACTTCATTGGCAAAGTGGGCAAACTTACACAGGAAATGCCAACAATGAACAGTGAGCCATCGTATTCATGCATAAAAAAACAAATAATGAAAGAAAAGCATTGGAAGTTTGAATTTTGTAAAGTTAGTGTGGGAGAAGTGGAAAAAGTATTGTTATCGATCAATAATGACAAACGTCCTGGCATTGACAACTTAGATGGAAGGCTACTGAGGATGGTAGCTGACTCTACAGCCACTCTTACAGTGAGGGAAAAAAGTATTTGATCCCCTGCTGATTTTGTACGTTTGCCCACTGACAAAGACATGATCAGTCTATAATTTTTATGGTAGGTTTATTTGAACAGTGAGAGACAGAATAACAACAACAAAATCCAGAAAAACGCATGTCAAAAATGTTATAAATTGATTTGCATTTTAATGAGGGAAATAAGTATTTGACCCCTCTGCAAAACATGACTTAGTACTTGGTGGCAAAACCCTTGTTGGCAATCACAGAGGTCAGATGTTTCTTTTAGTTGGCCACCAGGTTTGCACACATCTCAGGAGGGATTTTGTCCCACTCCTCTTTGCAGATCTTCTCCAAGTCATTAAGGTTTCGAGGCTGACGTTTGGCAACTCGAACCTTCAGCTCCCTCCACAGATTTTCTATGGGATTAAGGTCTGGAGATGGCTAGGCCACTCCAGGACCTTAATGTGCTTCCTCTTGAGCCACTCCTTTGTTGCCTTGGCCGTGTGTTTTGGGTCAATGTCATGCTGGAATTCCCATCCACGACCCATTTTCAATGCCCTGGCTGAGGGAAGGAGGTTCTCACCCAAGATTTGATGGTACATGGCCCCGTCCATCGTCCCTTTGATGCGGTGAAGTTGTCCTGTCCCCTTAGCAGAAAAACACCCCCAAAGCATAATGTTTCCACCTCCATGTTTGACGGTGGGGATGGTGTTCTTGGGGTCATAGGCAGCATTCCTCCTCCTCCAAACACGGCGAGTTGAGTTGATGCCAAAGAGCTCGATTTTGGTCTCATCTGACCACAACACTTTCACCCAGTTCTCCTCTGAATCATTCAGATGTTCATTGGCAAACTTCAGACGGCCCTGTATATGTGCTTTCTTGAGCAGGGGGACCTTGCGGGCGCTGCAGGATTTCAGTCACTGTATCTGTCATATCTTTAATTTGAGCCTAGAGGAAAGTCTTTGTCCTCAGGCCTGGAGGGAAGCCAAAGTAATTCCGCTACCCAAGAATGGTAAAGCGGCCTTTACTGGTTCTAACAGCAGAGCTTGCTGCCAGCTCTTATCAAATTGTTGAAAAAAATTGTGTTTGACCAAATACAATGCTACTTCTCTGTAAACAAATTATCAACAGACTTTCAGCATGCTTATAGGGAAGGGCAATCAACATGACTGATGATTGGTTGAAATGAATTGATTATAAGTAGATTATGGGAGCTGTACTGTTATAATTCATTGCAGCCTTTGATATTATTGACCATAACCTGTTGTTGAAAAAAGGTATGTGTTATGGCATTTTAACCTCTGCCATATTGTGGATTCAAAGCTATCTATCTAATTGAACTCAAAGGGTTTTCTTTAATGGAGTAATGTAAAGTGTTGTGTACCACAGGGCAGCTCTCTAGGCCCTCTACTCTTTTCTATTTTTACCAATGACCTGCTACTGGCATTAAACAGAGCATTAGTGTCCATGTATGCTGATGATTCAACCATATACGCATCAGCAACCACACCTAATGAAGTCACTGAAAACCTTAACAAAGAGTTGCAGTCTGTTTTGGAATTGTTTGCCACTAATAAACTGGTCCTGAACATCTCTAAATCTAAGAGCATTGTATTTGGTACAAATACGTTCCCTAAGTTCTAGCTCTCAGCTGAATCTGGTAATGAATGGTATGGCTGTTGAACAAGTTGAGGAGACTAAATTACTTGGTGTTACCTTAAATTGTAAACTGTCATGGTCAAAACATATAGATTCAATGGTTGTAAAGATGGGGAGAGGTCTGTCCGTAATAAAGAGATGCTCTGCTTTTTTGACACCACACTCCAAAAAGCAAGTTCTGCAGGCTCTAGTTTTGTCTAATCTTGATTATTGTCCAGTCGTGTGGTCCAGTGCTGCAAGGACATACCTAGTTAAGCTGCAGCTGGCCCAAAACAGAGTGGGACATCTTGCTCTTCGTTGTAATCAGAGGGCTGATATAAATACTATGCATGCCAGTCTCTCTTGGCTAAGAGTTGAGGAGAGACTGACTGCATCACTTCTTCTTTTTATAAGAAACATTAATGTGTTCAAAATCCCAAATTGTTTGCATATTCAACGTACACACAGCTCTGACACACATACTTACCCCACCAGACATGCCACCAGGGGTCTTTTCACAGTCCCCAAATCCAGAACAAATTCAAGAAAGCGTACAGTATTATATAGAGCCATTATTGCATGGAACTCCGTTCCATCTCATAATGCTCAAATAAAAAGCAAGCCTGGTTTCAAAAAACAGATAAAGCAACACCTCACGGCACAACACCTCTCCCCTATTTGACCTAGATAGATTGTGTGTATGTATTGGTATGTAGGCTACGTTTGCCTTTAAAAAAAATTTATGTAGTTTTGTCCTTGAGCTGTTCTTGTCTATTAATGTTCTGTATTATGTCATGTTTCATGTTTTGTGTGGACCCCAGGAAGAGTAGCTGCTGTTTTTACAACAGCTAATTGAGATCCTAATAAAATACCAAATACCTGTATCATAAAATGTATTATATAAGTGAGTCTCAGGAATGGCTAATATATGATGTTATCTGATGTTAGTAATAACATGTCATTTAGCAGACACTTTTATCCAAAGCGACTTACAGTCATGCGTGCATAATTTTTTTTGTGTATGGGTGGTCCCAGGGATCGAACCCACTACCTTGGCGTTACAGGCGCCATGCTCTACCAGCTGAGCTACAGAGCAAGTCATTGATTTCATTAACCTTATTTCTATGGCTACATATATTAATATGGGCTATTTTCAGCCCTTTCCTGGGTAGCTTATCAGAGGTAGATATAATATGGAAAAGAGCAAACAAAGCAAGAGAAAACATTTACATTCAGCAGTCCATTAATCAATTGGTGTGTGTGTGTGTGTGTGTGCTGCAGGGTTGACGTTATGAACCCATAGGCTTGGCTCTCTCATCCCTTCCAGGCTTCTGGGAGGAAGGGTGGACAATGAGCCTGTCATAGCAGATATAAGCAATGTCCCCACGGGCCTGTGGTGGGTTTTCCAGTCCTGTGGGTGCTCTCCACCTCAATCTTCCTGTGGTCCATCTCCAATTTCTCAGAGATCATTTCCCTCACTTTGTCCTCAGACTCCATCCCAGTCTCATGTTGAGATTCTGCAATTCTGTCCACAACCATGTTATTCCGCCTTGATTGTCCCTCGAGATTTATCCGTCATTGTTATCAAGGATTCACACACAGAACTGATGTCCTCTCTCAATGACCTACAGATTGCTGTCATCTTGCCGTTCTGCTGTTTCAACTCATCGAGCTGACCCTGGGAGAACTGCAAGCTGTTCTTCAGGTCCTGGACCTCTCTGGTCAGGTCGTCCATTATTTAGTTAGTTGAATCCACCAGTATTTGAACAAAACACAAAGCTATTTTCTTGTTGTTGTAACAACTGCTTGTAGAACTCTTTTTTTAAATTTATTTAAAAGATCCTTCACCTGTGCTAGAGAGACACCACTGTCCTCAACGGTACTCCCGCCGGCTTTGGTCTTTGTCATGGTAGCGACGTAGGTTACGCTGTTACTCCTCGCAGTTCCAGACAGGGCAGGTCACAGGGAAGATTGAAGATAACAAACAGCAGGGATCTAGACAGCCACAAACCCAGGACAATCCACGATCCCAGCCACAATGGCTAACCGCGTCGCGGGCTGCGTTCAAGCCCTCAAGAATCCCCGCTAGCTTGATAGGCAGCTAGCTAGCAGTATGTAATTGTTGTATTATTTGTTCACTCAGGTTCCCTTTATCTAATATTAGGTTTTGGTTGAAGATTTGATAACATTCAGTATCAAAAATATGCAAAAATAGAGAAAATCAGAAAGGTGGCAAATACTTTTTCACAGCACTGTAAAATGACATGAGTGATTGCCTACATTATGTTTTTTACTCACCAAGAGCAAACTGCAGGATAGAGGCTGTGGTGGTGTTGAGAGGTACAGTGGTCTTGAGGAGAGAGGGTACATATATCACATGTTAGAGGATAAAGTCAGTGGGGCTTAATTCAACGTTTGCCTAAAAGCTGGGGAATGGGGCTACAGATATCTAATCACAATCTAATTCCTAGATTAAGGAATGCAAGGGCTTTCGTCAGTGTGTGTTTGTGTGTTCTGTGTGTTCTGTGTGTGTGTGTGTTCTGTGTGTGTGTGTTCTGTGTGGGGCATGCATCATTGTGTGTACTGCACTTGACTGAACTAGTGCCAGACAGCTGCATGAAACACTTGGAAGGCTGACAGACATACTCTGTAAAAGCTTATTATCAGAGTAAGCAAATAGAATCAGGACACACTAAACACAGCCGCTCGCTGTCTCTCATCTGGTGCAACATGGAAATAGTGGTTATTAACATGATTATTATCAGATACGTGGAAGCATTGTAGTGTCTTTGTGGTTCTGACATGATCTGATATGTTGTAGGTTGTAGGTTGTGGTATTATGTGGTTGTGGTTGTGTTCAATAATAGTGTCGTTTCGGTTCTACTATGGTTGTGATAAACTAGGTGGTTGAGGTCGTAGTGTGGTTGTAATTATGGCTAGAGGAGTGGTTGAGTTTGTGGTTGTATTGTGGTCATAGTTACCAGTTCTCTCTCTCCGAAGGGCTCACAGAAGATGACAGCTCTGCCATGCATCAGAACCCCACACTGCTCTCCTACATCACAGTTACTACACTCTGACCTGGGGTGGGGGGGGGGGGGGGGGGGGGGGGGGGGGGGGGGGGGGGGGGGGGGGGGGGGGGGGGGGGTACATTAGAAGATAATTTATGCAGGTTTAGATATGAATCCAAATGACTTACTGTAATTTTTTATAAGACATTTTTGTCTTCTTCAACTGCAGTGTGTGACAAAATTACACAAAACATGATGCTATAGTAGCCACTTTGTGACAACTGCTGATGTAAAAAGGACTTAAAAAATTACATTTGATTGATTGATTGATTAATTGATTGATGTAACCTACCAAATGCTGGGGTCTAGCTCTCCCTGCAGGTTGGAGTCAAAGTCATCACGCAGCACCGCATGGTTCCCATGGATCTCAGCTACACACAAAATACACAACAACAAGGGTTAGGAGATAAAACATGACAGAGAAGGGTCCAATTTTTAATAAGATCAAAGTTGTTGATGTTGGACTCCAATAATTTGGTATGACCACATTAGATTGAGTTGATAGCACATAAACATGCAAAAACAATTGCACTCACCAAGACTGGGTCTCAATGGCGATTCAGTAGGTGCTGAAAAAGAAAGAAGAAGATGCATCAGTAACCCTGCAGCTTGTTCCCCTACTCTGACAGCCATTGCCATCGGCCAGAGAGAGACCAGAGATAGTAGAGTATAGGCCAGTCAACATGTCCCTCCTGTCTCAGACAGTCTCATATGTGCTGGCATGTCACGACTTCTAATATAGTCAGAGTGATCAGAGTGTCATCTGTGATGTGTGCCAGGCCTAGCTATCAGCCCCTCTGTTTTGGACAAGAACCAAGAAGCAGGAGAGAGCATGTTAACACATCACATCACTGGGAAACAGCCAAACTGAGCAGCGACAAGATAGAGCACACTTCAATCCAATTCGAAGCAAAAATAACTTTGTGTGGCAGTGGCTCCAGTACTTGCTGTTCCAGTGCCTGCCCTCCCTGACTGTAGATAGTGGTGCTGGCTCTCCTGTCGAGGACCAGTACTGATGTTAATTATAATAATATAATATATATAATATGCCATTTAGCAGACGCTTTTATCCAAAGCGACTTACAGTCATGCGTGCATACATTTTTGTGTATGGGTGGTCCCGGGGATCGAACCCACTACCTTGGCGTTACAAGCGCCGTGCTCTACCAGCTGAGCTACAGAGGACCACAATTAAGTAATGAAGGTCCACTTGGACCTGATTAATAGTTCAACAACAATTAACACCCCTCCCTCCCCTGAGGCCCGTCCCTCTTAATCTGTTGCCAAGCCAACATGCCACTGAAAGCTCTTCCAGGAGTGCTCTGCGAGACAGGCAGATGGAGGAAGAGGAGCAGAGGGAGAGATTAGGATGATTTTGACTCAGTGAACCAAAGCAGAGCATGATGTTATACAGTACAATCTTTTGACATTTAGCAGACGCTCTTATCCAGAGCGACTTACACTTAGCGAGTGCATACATTTTTCATACTGGCCCCCCGTGGGAATCGAACCCACAACCCTGGCGTTGCAAGTGCCATGCTCTACCAACTGAGCTACAGGAGGCCTACAGGGTACAATGTGAGGGTACCCTGATACATTGGATTGATTAAAAGGGACTTTAAAATCCCCAAAACCATCAAAGCTCAATTCCCTTCACATTTTGACTTTTCCCAGAAAATTACAATAAAAAGGGGCACTTAATGATCAAAAGATCATTGCAGACATCTGAGTGGTTATTTTTGTTTTTCTGATATCCTGGGGTAAGATGTTTTACTGTACCTTTCGCTATTTCTGTCAGTACCCTTTATCAGTACTCTTTATCAGTACTCCTATGCACAATGGCATTGACCCCAATGAGTTAGGGAACCCTTCCTTTTCAGTCCTATTCAAGGTGGCGCTTTAAAATATAATTATTTTAAGCAGAAAAGAAGAGAAGGATAATCTTCAACTGTGTTTTCTATCTGGGATCAGCCTGCACCTCTGATAAAACCAAGCCTTTAGTCCAGATAAGATCCCCACTTCTCATCCCCAACTTCCATATAAGAAACTTCCAGGTGATTTCAATGGCTTTTAACTTTCCACAAATCATACACTGCTCCCTAAAGCTCCTCCAAGAAGGAGGGAGATCCCTCTTCCCCCAAAAACCCATCCATAAACAATGGAACCCAAACCAGGACTTGGAGGCTGGAGGGATTATTACTAAAATGTCTGACTATTAAAAACCAAACGAATTGTCTTTCCATAGTTCAAACCCCCCTGCTCTACTCCTTTCAAGCAGGCCTAATTTCTCCACATTGGATCCTAATACTGGGCTTTTTTAGCTAACTGGATTTGCCATTCAGCCATTCAAAGGGGGATTGGTTTGGTGGAACTTCAGATTAGTGCTGACTGTAAAGTAAAAGTTTGTGTAGTCTTGGCATTCTGTTTGACAGGGCAGAGAAGAGGAACTGTTTTGGTGCATGTGTGTCTGTGTGTGTGTGCGCGCATGTGTATGTGTATATGTACTGGTAGGCCCTGACATGGAGCTCCACGACCGGATATTTAGCTCTGTGGTGAAGCCCATTAAAAGCAGATCAAAGGGCCTCCCTCTCTGGCTCCTGCTGATTCAAAACATGTTTAGAGGGATCCATCAAACCCCAGCCCCCCTTACTCTCACGCTCCCTTCTCGCTAATCATTTGCATTTTAATCAAACATAATGAAGGGAAAATGTTGTAGTCTATATGTGTGCATTAATAATTTTGCAGTCTATCTGTGTGTACTAATCATCCCCCTCATTCCTAATTAACATATATCACTCCTCACCTCTCCACCTAATAGCTGATGTGTGGTGAGCGTTCTGGCCCAAAATGGTCGCCGTGCCTCATCCGGGTGGGTGCCGCACATTGGTGGTGGACAAGGTGAGTTTCCCCCTACTATGGTAAAGCGCTTTGAGTACCTAAGTTGGTAGAAAAACGCTATATAAATCCAATCAATTGATATACATACGTATTTAACCTACATATACACATAAGGAATACCCACAGCTCCTCTCTGTACATTGATGGACAGCATGAGGCCTTCTGTGACTTGCCCTCCTTCTCTCCTCTCCATTTCTACTGTCTCTAACAAGCACTCCCTCTTCAACACTTTCTAAAGTGGTGTCCTTCTGGCTGGAGAAAGGCCCAGAATGTTTAGGAGTTCACTAATCCCTTCCTCTCTCTCTCTCTCTCTCTCTCTCTCTCTCTCTCTCTCTCTCTCTCTCTCTCTCTCTCTCTCTCTCTCTCTCTCTCTCTCTCTCTCTCTCTCTCTCTCTCTCTCTCTCTCTCTCTCTCTCTCTCTCTCTCTCTCTCTCTCCCTCTCTCTCTCTCTCTCTCTCTCTCTCTCTCTCTCTCTCTCTCTCTCTGGTCTCTAACCCCCCTCCATAAGGAGCAGACAGTAGCCTCATTTCCCTCAGATTAATCCTCCTCTCACTTTCTTAAAGACTTCACTTACAGCCGCCTGTATTATGGGCTCATCTCTGCTAATGCCTGTATCTCCCCGGCTTACACACACACACACACACACACAGGTGCAGGAACAACATACACACATGAGCAAGACACACACACACGTACGCACACAGGCCAGAGATTACACTGGGTGCTACGTTTTCATTCAGCGCCAACCCTGTCTGCCTCACACATATACACACACACACTCGTAGGGATGGGAAAGGGGAGGGAGGATCTATACGCACTGCTCTATACACATCCCAAAATCAGAGGGGCTTGGATGAAAGAAACAGAGAAGGGGAGTAGGGGATAGGACGGTGCAGTGGGTGGAGAAACTAAATTAGAGTAAGCTTTGGGAGTCTCAGACATCTGGGCACCAAGAGCGCAGGGCACAAGTGATCTTAAATCAACTTCCCTTTTTCTCTCCATCTCCCAGCTCTAATCTTCTCTCCTCCTCCCTCTCTCCGTCCTTTTCTCTCCTTCACTCTCCATCCCTCTCTCTCTCCTTCACACTCCTCCTCCCTATCTCTCCTCTCTCTCTGTCCCTCTCTCTCTCATTCACACTGTCCTCCCTCCCTCTCTCTCCTTCTCTATCTCCCGCTCCCCTCCACTCTTTTCCTCCATCTCCCTCCCTCCCTCCCTCCCTCTCTCTGACTCACTCCACAGTGTTTGGGTATGCAAGGCTGAGCTGTATGTTTGAAGTTGAGTCATTGAGGTCTAATTGGCTGTTACAATTACTGACTCACCAGGACACAGGATGCAGGATGTTGTTTTCTGTGTGTGTGTGTGTGTGTGTGTGTGTGTATAAGTGTGTGCGTGAGAGAGGGAGTGTTTGTGTGTATCTGCGCATGTGTTTGCGCGTGCCTTTGCTCGTTCCTCCAGTAATGACGAAACAGACTCTCTCCAAGGTTAATAGTACTTCACTCCACTCAGAATCTTTATGTGGCCATAATTATGTTATTAAAAGACACAATACTTCATTTCCTAATTAATGGTGCAGATAAAAGAGGGAAGCAAAACACCAATGTAATTTGTTTGTTGATAGGCTGTCTGAGTTTTGTCTTTTGTCTTGAGATGTTTTGTGTCTAGGCATCTTTTGTATAAAGCTTTGTGCAATAGTCTGAACTTCCCTGTTTGCAAGAGTTTGTGATTGCATGCAAATTACTAAATTAGAATACTGTGTGAGTGGGTGTGTATCATCTCTGTGTATCTCTGGCTGAGAGTTGCTTCCTGTAGCACCTGTCTATGGTCACAAATCTCTGGTGAGACAGGGGCAGGCCAAGGAGGGTCAGTCCCTACAGCATCCATCACCATAACAACCTCCCTGCCACACTGAAATATATTATTATGGGGTGATGGTAGAGGAGGTGGGGGGATGTCACTAAAGCCACTTCAACATGATGACAGGAGAGGGTGGCGACAGGAAAATAAGAAGAAAGAAAGGAGGGAGGAGGAGAGAGAATGACCATCAGTAGAGGAGAGAGGAGAGAGCAAGAAAACAGAAGAGAGAGAGGTGACAAAGAGGCCCAGGAGAGGAGGAGAGAAGATCGCTAGAAGTGAGAGGGCAATGAGGGCGATGAGGGATGGCTGGGGGGTGTCAGTATGGGGGACGTTTGTTTGGTCACCCATCCCACCTGTCGTCTCCCTGTCCCCCTGCCAGTCGTGGCTGTGATCATCCATCCCTCAGGGAGCTGTGTCCTGCCCTACCTGGTCCTGAGTTATATGGTTCATTGATAATCCATCTGAGGCTCAGCCCTGCTCCCTCCCCTCTGCCAGGCTCCGCCAGGTCCATAAACAGCTGATTTATCCCCCTGGAGGAAATTAAAGGGACTGGCAGCACCAGGCAGGGAGCAGGGCTAGGAGCCAAGGCTGTCACCAGATAGGGAGGCCTGATGGACTGCCCACCTAGACAGCCTCCACCGACACACCAGCTCTACCTCAGGCACCCCTCCCTTCCTAAGTCCCTCACTCTCTGGCTTCCTCCTCAGCCACCAAGCACCCAGCCCGTCTTCACTCTCCTAAGCCCTCTCTCTGGTTCTCCACACTTGGACTAAACAGCTCTCTTTATGTCCACTCACTAAAAGAGACAGAGAAATAGTACTCCATTGGAAGCCCTGTCCCTCTGTCTGTCTTTTGTCATCCGTCATAGGCTCCCATTAGTCTTACCCTTTAAGCAGCAATCAGCAATAGAAACAATAACAAAATGTTTTCCTCACCCCTGTTTCGGTAAAAAGCTGAGGGATGGGGCTGGAGAAATGTAACCACTCTTAAAATCATAGACAGATCTATGGATGCAAGGACTGACCATCCATGATATCAAAATTATAGTTTTAACCATATTTTACAAACATTGGACTAAAACAATGATTTAGCTACTGTCGCCTACCATTGAACGTCTGACTGACGTGTCGTGATACCACCGCCTGACATATGTCTGCATCTTAAAAAATAGCATTGAGCTATATTATTAATCTGCAGGCTATTATAATACAGTAAGGCTCTCAACTGTAGGAAGGTCTACACAGCAAAAAAATGTTGGGTTATGTTCACAACCCAATTGTTGGGTTACAGCTATTGGGTGGTTTTGTTGGGTTATTTTATGCTTGTTGGGTTTAAGTCTATCTATCTATCTATCTATCTATCTATCTATCTATCTATCTATCTATCTATCTATCTATCTATCTATCTATCTATCTATCTATCTATCTATCTATCTATCTATCTATCTATCTATCTATCTATCTATCTATCTATCTATCTATCTATCTATCTATCTATCTATCTATCTATCTATCTATCTATCTATCTATCTATCTATCTATCTATCTATCTATCTATCTATCTATCTATCTATCTATCTATCTATCTATCTATCTATCTATCTATCTATCTATCTATCTATCTATCTATCTATCTATCTATCTATCTAATTATCTATATGTAAGCTTGAAACAATGTAGGGGAGGGGGGTGTTAGGGGAGGACATGAAGCTAGGATGAGCATCCGGGGTTATGTTAGGGACAGGGTCAGGGGACCCCAACCCTAAACCTAGCTTCATGTCTAAATCTCGGTTCCACCCTGAGCCTAGCTTCAACCACAACCCTAAACCTAACCCCTAATCCTATCCCCAAGAGCATAGGGACAGGGTTAGTGGCTAATAGTAATTCCTTGTCCTGTCATTACATACAGTTGAAGTCGGAAGTTTACGTACACCTTAGCCAAATACATTTAAACTCAGTTTTTCACAATTCCTGACATTTTATACTAGTAAAAATTCCCTGTCTTAGGTCAGTTAGGATCACCACTTTATTTTAAGAATGTGAAATGTCCGAATAATATTAGAGAGAATGATTTATTTCAGCTTTTATTTATTTCATCACATTCCCAGTGGGTCAGAAGTTTACATACACTCAGTTAGTATTTGGTAACATTGCCTTTAAATTGTTTAACTTGGGTCAAATGTTTCAGGTAGCCTTCGACAAGCTTCCCACAATAAGTTGGGTGAATTTTGGCCCATTCCTCCTGACAGAGCTGGTGTAACTGAGTCAGGTTTGCAGGCCTCCTTGCTCGCACACGCTTTTTCAGTTCTGCCCACAACTTTTCTATAGGATTGAGGTCAGGGCTTTGTCAGCCACTTTGCCACAACTTTGGAAGTATACTTGGGGTCATTGTCCATTTGGAAGACCCATTTGCGACCAAGCTTTAACTTCCTGACTGATGTCTTGAGATATTGCTTCAATATATCCACATAATTTTCCTTCCTTATGATGCCATCTATTGTGAAGTGCACCAGTCCCTCCTGCAGCAAAGCTGCATGATGCTGCCACCCCCATGCTTCACGGTTGGGATGGTGTTATTTTGCTTGCAAGCCTTCCCCTTTTTCCTCCAAACATAACGATGGTAATTATGGCCAAACAGTTCTATTTTTTTCATCAGACCAGAGGACATTTCTCCAAAAAGTACGATCTTTGTCCCCATGTGCAGTTGCAAACCGTAGTCTGGCTTTTTTATTGCGATTTTAGAGCAGTGGCTTCTTCCTTGCTGAGCGGCCTTTCAGGTTATGTCGATATAGGACTCGTTTTACTGTGAATATAGATACTTTTGTACCTGTTTCCTCCAGCATCTTCACAAGGTCCTTTGCTGTTGTTCTGGGATTGATTTGCACTTTTCGCACCAAAGTACGTTCATCTCTAGGAGACAGAACGCGTCTCCTTCCTGAGCGGATGACGGCTGCGTGGTCCCATGGTGTTTATACTTGCGTACTATTGTTTATACAGATGAACGTAGTACCTTCAGGTGTTTGGAAATTGCTCCCAAGTATGAACCAGACTTGTGGAGTTCTACAATTTTTTTTCTGAGGTCTTGGCTGATTTCTTTTGATTTTCCCATGATGTCAAGCAAAGAGGCACTGAGTTTGAAAGTAGGCCTTGAAATACATCCACAGTTACACCTCCAACTGACATAATTTAATGCCATGACATCATTTTCAGCTGTTTAAAGGCACAGTCAACTTAGTGTATGTAAACTTCTACCCACTGGAATTACAGTACAATACAGTGAATTATAAGTCTGTAAATAATTGTTGGAAAAATTACTTGTGTCAAAGTAGATGACCTAACCGACTTGCCAAAACTACAGTTTGTTAACAAGAAATTTGTGGAGTGGTTGAAAAACGAGTTTTAATGACTCCAACCTAAGTGTATGTAAACTTCCGACTGCAACTGTAACTTGAATTTATTAATGAATGGTAAATGAATAGGGTATATATTCCATATGTATAATTATGTAACCTGTTCTAATTTCATGTTCAAAATATCCATTTAGGTATTACAGGACCTTGACATTTTGTTCCCGGAGGTGAACCACTGGCTGTGATAGCGGAGAAGGCCCTCCTCTTCCCCAGAAAGGAGAAGAGGGCCAGCGACCTTCTCCCAGACCCCGAAGAAACCTTGACAACGGGTAAGACATAACGTGACCTGTAGAGGAGTTTCTCTTTCTTGTGCTGCTTTTGATCTAACTTCTAATTCTGATTTCAAATGTTGTTTTCACCCAGACGCACATGGTGATGTGGCCCTGAACGTGATTCCTGCTGCCCCATACAGAGTGGACAGCAAAACTATTCGCCCCACCTCAGAGAAGGCCAAGCGGGCCTTCATAGATGTGCAACCTGTAAGTGTTAAACAATAATTAAGTAATAAGGCCAATCAGCATCCGGGACCCAAACTACTCAATTTATAATAATACATATGTGACCTTATCTACAATGATGCCAAGCTGCAAATTCTACAGATGGAAGTTTGTCAATGAAGGCATTTAAAATAGTTGTCAACTTTTAAAACGTGATCACCTCCAATTTATGTGGTACATAAACAACAATCTAAAACAAAGTTCAACTCTGTTAGACATTTGACTGACTTTTTCAGGTTGGAACCAACATGGTGCAGTATCTGGACCAGTTGGCGAGAAGCCCTTTGTCCTGCAGCTGGGCGACAAACACCACTGCTCCCAGGCTTTCCTCATCTTCAACAGATCCTGCTCAAGACTGTGTATTCCTGCTTTAAACTTTGCATGTGTTCAATATAAAATACCCATGGGAGTCGGCCTCTGCTTGGGAGTTTCTCCAACATGTTGTGTATGCAGTGCCAGGAGGAAGTCCCTCCAACCATTGTCGGCCACTCAAAAAAGTTATATTCCAGTCGTTTTTTTGTTTCATTGTGGGAAAAATGTGCGGGAGGGAAAAATAATTGCTTTTGAATGGTACTGTAAGTCCATCCCACAGAAAACAGTATTGTACTGTATTTTTGCAGTGCCAAAAACCTTTTGACCACTAGTGGGTGCATTGTTTCTGGGTCAGTAACATACAGTATTTTTAGGCATGCCTTTTAAAGGCTATATTTGTTTCACCCATTACTGAGAGCTTAACTAGTATTGGACTGCTTTGTGGAGTCTCTTTGAATGCATTCCCAATGTCTCCATGGTGTGTGTTTATTATAAAGAAGGCCCTGTGTAGACTGCCTTCACATTCGTTTCGTAGTAGATAGTAATTTAACTGGTACGTGGAAGTAATGCCCCATCAATTTAAAATGTATAGGGGACAGATTTGAGTGGCAGAAATTAAATCATATTATTTAAATGCACAAAAATGAAATGTAATTTTTGCAAAGCACTGTCATTTGTCATTAGTATCTGAATATGTGACTTAAGAATGAGAAAGGGTTTTAAATATAAGAATTGATTTTTTTATTATTGTTATTAGGACTTTAAGTAATGAAAATAATAGTAAATAGTAAAGAAAATAAAAACAAATATTATCAATAGGTTATTATAAACCAGCCCGGCCTGCTCTGCTCTTGCTGATCAAAACAAGTTTGTGTGTGCTGCCTAACCAATGACTGTGCTGTGTAGGCCTACAGAGGCTTCTTTCTAGCCTATAGCCTATGTTCTGCTAATAAGAGAAGGAGGACCTGTGGTCAACTTTGATAGCTTGCTACTACTAAAAAACAATATGTTTCTTGCCCATGATGTGTTTATCAGCGTTATTGACCTCACAATAAGCCAGATTTGAGGAACTTACATTGTGGTGCTGAAACTTGAAGCAGCAGTAGCAGCAGCACATTCAATTGGAAACAGACAGCTCATGGTGTTGAAAGTAGGCAAATTCGTGTAGGCCTAGGCATAATTCATTTAAACCATCTTCATTTTAATTAGACTTTACTGACAACAAGAGGGCTTTGTATTGGAGACTATTTCTTCTTATTTAAGAGATAAGAGGTAGGCCTACCTGTTTGACAGACTAAATTAGGTTATATGCTGCTATATCTATAGATTTGTTTGTCAATTCCTCCACCCACCATGCACACTTTAAACAGCCTACCTCCGTGTCAGTGAATGGCTGTTACGTTGAAATTTGAATTGAAGGGTATGAGTGTGTATGCCATAGGCCTACCTTATATTAAAGGAACATTTCAAAATGTTCAACTTCATGTTTATCATCTCCAGCACCACCCCGACATCAACATATGCAAAATGGCGCATTTCTATGTTTTGAAGTAAAAAATACAGAGGAAGATATGTGTTTCCAATGACATCGTGTGATTTTAACCAGTTATGAGTAGGCATTGCCCTACCCCTTGTTAGTTTAAGATTTTGAAGAAAATAAAACTGATTTGATTATATAAGGTGTATATAATTTATAACAGGGCCTTGGTCTGTGATGCTTTATGCTAGAAACAAGCTGTAAAATACCCAGGAAAGACGTGACTCCGATGCATATGGGAATATCATTGTTTCATGTCTTTGACATTCAAAGGCTGAGCTACAACCTTTTATAGCCGAGGAGGCAAAAAAATTGACTTTGCTTGGGAAGTCATCTAATTCTGTCACTATCAATTGATTAAGCTATTCACTTTCTGTACAATAAAATATGTTTAAACCCAGACCGCTTTTAGGGAAACACTTGTGACCTTCTCTCATTGGGTTAATCCACGGAAGAAGAGTAGCCAGCAGTTAAAGCTTACATATTTCTGCGTTGGTAGGCCTCCATCTGGGGTGGAAAGGTAGGACTAACTTTTGAAAGTACCATGCTCAGATTCCTAATGACGTCTCAGATTTAATTATTAGCAAACAGGGAGTTTCATTGCAAACAAGACACACTGATTTGGCATTGGAGAAATATGCTAAGATGAACACATAGGCCTATCTCTCTGTCCATTCTTAGCCTGTAATTTCGGTAATTTGTGTGGTATTAAAAAATGTCCTGCTAATATGTACAATTATTTAGAATTGCATGACATGTTTATAAAAGGCAATTTTTTCATGGACCTGCAAATACGATGATAGATGAATGCAATGCTTTTACTATAAAGGAGATCTTACCACCCCAACTCTTGTCCATGGTGGTCTTTGAACCCACAACCTTCTGACCCGCAGGCCTGTGCGCTATCAGAATTCTTGCATTGCCATGTAATGCTTACAGCATGAAGAACAGTTTTTAAAACTGCAAATCTAAGGCTCTGGTCTGTCCAAGAAGTGAGGGTAAATGGTAGATGTGTTCTCTGCTATCCACTTTGTTTTAATTATTATTTTGGGTGTAGGGGAGGGTCACTTGTTTTTTCTTGAGCGATCAGGGAGGGTTTAGGTCAAATATAATTTTTTTTGAGAGAGGTCTGATTTTCTCCATGTAACCCTTATTATAAATAACGTTCACTCCCTAAGGGTAGCCTAAACTCCAGCAGATATTTCACTGTTCCCTTCTTGTAATTCACACATCTCTGCTGGCAACTCACCTATCTCTTCCCCCTCTCTCTAGCTCTTAACCCCACCACCAATGAGCAAATCCTTTAGCCTACATCTTAGAACCCCGCAGTGCTGCTCAGCGGAGGCACCATTCATTTTTCACTGGGGTAGCTTTGCCATTGGCCATTGCATAGGGGTAGAGGGATGATGTCCGCAGGCCCCGGCAGAGACCATTGCTGCGTGGTTGGCAATTTTTATGCTGGGCGGTCAGACAGACAACTTCGGGATGAAAATAATGTTTAGTCGAGCTGATTTTAAAAAGGCCTTAAATTCACCTTTGTCACATTATTCACATATAGGCCTAGGACTTGCTTGCTCAACTTCAATGTTCATTCATCCTCTCCCCAGATTGGGCCTTGGGTGTGTGTTTGTGTGTGTGTTGTCTGCCGAACGGAGGCTGCTTGTGCTCTGTGATGAATGGAGGCTGCCTGCACACTGTGACAGAGTGCAAGGCAAGCTGGTTAATAATAATAATACGTCTTTAATTAAATATATAATAAAAGCAATTAAACTTGTTTTCGTTAGAATGTGATTTTGTGGACTACAAGTTTATTTCACACTGCTCTACAAAAGCAACAAAGGCAAAAACATGTATTTTAATAGCCTGAAAGTGCATAGACCTATGCCTATAGGTTTGCTGCATGCAACGACCAATTTAACCTTTATTTTTATTCAACCAGGTTAATAGTGTTTTATTTAACCATGAATTTCACCTTTATTCAACCAGATCGGTCTAATTGAGATGAAAATTGAATAATAACTTATACAATAACTGTTTCTAATTAAAACAGATGGAGCAAAACATTTAATCTCATGCAAGCAACCTATAGCCTGCAGAAATAAAGGACAGGGTTGACTTTCGCTGCAAGCCGGCTACAAGCACACAACGGCTCTTGTTTCATTAAACCAGGGCTCTCCAACCCTGTTCCTGGAGAGCTACCCTCCTGTAGGTTTTAGATCAATTGATGCTTCTTTCCTCAAATAGGCTTAGGCCTATTCATTTTTTTAAATTGCTCAAAATAAGTTTTAAACTGTACAGCTGTTTATTGTCTATATACAGTGCCTTCAGAAAATATTAAAACCCCTTGACTATTTTCATGTTATTGTGTTACAGCCTGAATTTAAAATAGATTAAATAGAGATTGTTTGGTCACTGGCCTATGCACTGGCCCCACAATGTCAAAGTGGAACAATCTTTTTCGAAAAGTTTTACAAATTAATTAAAAATGAAAAGTGGAAATGTCTTGAGTCAATAAGTATTCAACCCCGTTTGTTATGGCAAGCCTAAATAAGTTAATGAGTAAGAATTTGTCTAACAAGTCACATAATAAGTTGCATGGACTCACTCTGTGTGCAATAATAGTGTTTAACATTCTTTTTTAATGACTACCTCATCTCTGTTCCCCACACAGCCTTCTTCACAACAATTGAACCTCTCTCCTTAAAGTTCTTGATGTTCCGATAAATGGTTGATTTAGGTGCAATCTTACTAGCAGCAATATCCTTGCCTGTGAAGGCCTTTTTTGGCAAAGAAATGATGACAGCACGTGTTTCCTTGCAGGTAACCATGGTTAACAGAGGAATAACAATGATTTCAAGCACCACCCTCCTTTTAAAGCTTCCAGTCTGTTATTCTAACTCAATCAGCATGACAGAGTGATCTCCAGCCTTGTCCTCGTCAACACTCTCACCTGTGTTAACGAGAGAATCACTGACATGATGTCAGCTGGTCCTTTTGTGGCTTGGCTGAAATGTACTGGAAATGTTTTTTTTTGGGATTAAGTTAATTTTCATGGCAAAGAGGGACTTTGCAATTAATTGCAATTCATCTGATCACTCTTCATAACATTCTGGAGTATATGCAAATTGCCATCATAAAAACTGAGGCAGCAGACTTTGTGAAAATTAATATTTGTGTCATTCTCAAACCTTTTGACCACGACTGTAACTCTCCACCCTAATACAACACAAGCTAATTCAGAAAGGAGTAACTAGTTATGATGAAGTCTTCCAGCCTCTGCTTGATGATATCAGACTGCTGGAGACACAAGGTGTTTCTTTGGAGTTTAACAGAGAAAGCAAGGTCTTTCTTGCCACCATTGCCACAATCTCCGCCGACAACCTCTCTTCCCATGATGTTGCTGGTTTATCAAAAAACTTCAGTTCAGGAAGGATCTGTCGCTTTTGCACAACAACCAAGGACGAGATCTTTTCGAAGTTTACAGAGGGGGAGTTCACCATGCGTGACTCAACAAATTACAGCTACCACATGCAGGCAGTCCAAGAAAACCCAGAAAATGCAAGAGTCTATGGGGTCAGAAGTCCACGCTGCTTTTCTGACATGACATATGCACCTTCACCCATTATGTATTTATTTCCCCCTGAGGTGATGCATGACTTCCTTGAGGGCATCATACCTGCTGTACTGAGGCTGGTGTTACAGGAGCTTGTGAAGACAAAACATATCACTGTGGTCCAGCTAAATTACGAGATTGATGACTTCCCCTATGGCAACTACGACAGATCATCCAGACCACCACCACTATCTGAGCATGTTCTGAGGAAGAATGGGCATCTAGCTGGGAGTGCATCTGAGAAATTCACCATCTTTAGATTGCTTCCCCAAATAATTGGGTCCCAAATAGTTACAGTGGGGAGAACAAGTATTTGATACACTTCCAATTTTGCAGGTTTTCCTACTTACAAAGCATGTAGAGGTCTGTAATTTTTAGCATAGGTACACTTCAACTGTGAGAGATGGAATCTAAAACAAAAATCCAGAAAATCACATTATATGATTTTTAAGTAATTAATTTGCATTTTATTGCATGACATAAGTATTTGATACGTCAGAAAAGCAGAACTTAATATTTGGTACAGAAACCTTTGTTTTCAATTACAGAGATCATACGTTTCCTGTAGGTCTTGACCAGGTTTGCACACACTGCAGCAGGGATTTTGGCCCACTCCTCCATACAGACCTTCTCCAGATCCTTCAGGTTTCGGGGCTGTCGCTGGGCAATACAGACTTTCAGCTCCCTCCAAAGATTTTCTATTGGGTTCAGGTCTGGAGACTGGCTAGGCCACTCCAGGACCTTGAGATGCTTCTTACGGAGCCACTCCTTAGTTGCCCTGACTGTGTGTTTTGCGTCGTTGTCATGCTGGAAGACCCAGCCACGACCCATCTTCAATGCTCTTACTGAGGGAAGGAGGTTGTTGGCCAAGATCTCGCGATACATGGCCCCATCCATCCTCCCCTCAATCCGGTGCAGTCGTCCAGTCCCCTTTGCAGAAAAGCATCCCCAAAGAATGATGTTTCCACCTCCATGCTTCACAGTTGGGATGGTGTTCTTGGGGTTGTACTCAACCTTCTTCTTCCTCCAAACACGGTGAGTGGAGTTTAGACCAAAAGCTCTATTTTTGTCTCATAAGACTACATGACCTTCTCCCATTCCTTCTCTGGATCATCCAGATGGTCATTGGCAAACTTCAGAAGGGCCTGGACATGTGCTGGCTTGAGCAGGGGGACCTTGCGTGCGCTGCAGGATTTTAATCCATGACGGTGTAGTGTGTTACTAATGGTTTTCTTTGAGACTGTGGTCCCAGCTCTCTTCAGGTCATTGACCAGGTCCTGCCGTGTAGTTCTGGGCTGATCTCTCACCTTCCTCATGATCATTGATGCCCCACGAGGTGAGATCTTGCATGGAGCCCCAGACTGAGGGTGATTGACCATCATCTTGAACTTCTTCCATTTTCTAATAATTGCGCCAACAGTTGTTGCCTTCTCACCAAGCTGCTTGCCTATTGTCCTGTAGCCCATCCCAGCCTTGTGCAAGTCTACACTTTTATCCCTGATGTCCTTACACAGCTCTCTGGTCTTGGCAATTGTGGAGAGGTTGGAGTCTGTTTGATTGAGTGTGTGGACAGGTGTCTTTTATACAGGTAACGAGTTCAAACAGGTGCAGTTAATACAGGTAATGAGTGGAGAACAGGAGGGCTTCTTAAAGAAAAACTAACAGGTCTGTGAGAGCCGGAATTCTTACTGGTTGGTAGGTGATCAAATACTCATGTCATGCAATAAAATGCAAATTAATTACTTAAAAATCATACAATGTGATTTTCTGGATTTTAGATTCCGTCTCTCACAGTTGAAGTGTACCTATGATAAAAATTACAGACCTCTACATGATTTGTAAGTAGGAAAACCTGCAAAATTGGCAGTGCATCAAATACTTGTTCTCCCCACTGTAGCTGTGATGCATAGGAAGTGTACCTGTTACTGAGAGACATTGGGAACATAATCATGGCACCTACCATGAAAAGGTATTTTGTACCATACCTGGAAGAGAAAATTATGGAGTTGCATGCTCTTTTTCAACAAATCTTCTCAAACAAGCAAACACCCAAGATGCACTTTCTGATCCATTACCCCCGACTGCTGATGGCATATGGACCACTTATCCATGTCGTGTATGCACTTTGATGCCACACATCAGTACTTCAAGAGAATTGCACGTCATCTGCAACTACAAAAACATTGCAAAGACACTGGCCAAAAGACACCAGATGAGACAATGCTGGGAGCAGTCAAAGAACACATGCTTAGGAAGCACAGTACCACTCTGCGCAGACACAAGAGACATCCCAATTCATGCCCTCCTGGTCTCTGTCACTTGTGATCTGTAGGCTAGATTTGGGGAGAATCTGAATCCAGACCATGTCATTAAAACGAAGTGCATCACTGTAGACAGCGTGTCATACCAAATTGGTGATTGTCTGGTGATTTGGATGGCGCACACTGAGGAGATTCCAGTGTTCTTCAAAGTAAACCACATATACGGCATATTGGGCAGCTGGTATTTTTGTGGAAAGCTCATGACTCCCTCTAGTTTCAACAGCCATGCACATTCCTGTGTGGTTGAGGACAGTCTCCAGTGGGCAGCCGTGGTGCCTGGGGAGGAACTGGCGTTCCATAGTCTGGACAGCTACCTTGATCCCGAGGGGAGACTCACAATCCCTCTCCGGTATTGGATTTGCAGGTGATTTTGTCTAAAATATGACTCCAATTGAGATGGAGTCTTGTGTCTTGTGTTTCAGCATTTAAACTGGTTGTGATCGCGTCATAGCTTTTGATATCCTGGTTCTTGTTTTTAAGAGGATGGGTCTTGGTCTATAGATTTGGCTCCAGTCTTGACTCCAATGCAATATATAATCCTGTAAAACAACTACTGCTATTAATATCTCATATCTAATAAAACGTTCTCAACTTTACTCAACAGACTACCACATCGATGGTGAGACACTCATGGGCTTGAACGACAGGATGATCGAACAGCTGTTTCCAGTCATGAAAACTCAAGTTCGATTTGCTAAATTAATTGGAATTTTAAAGAAGTATTTAACTGTGAGGTATTTATCAACTATTTTTAAATATAATAAGCTTTATATAATTGTTCCTTGTACAACAAAGCTATTCAACTTGTAATACCATAACAAGAATTCATACCTTGATTCTTTCTGTATAGATCTTACAATCTGCTTTGTATTTGTGACGACAGAACTAAACATGTGAACGTATATTCTACTATATCTCAGCTCTCTCCAACAAGACCAACCCACCACAAGTTGCTACCAGCCCCAACTACCAGCCAACAACCAACCAACAACCACCATCCACCAACCAACACAAAACTGTGGCCCACAATATTCACCCATCCTGAGTTCCCCACAGTCCTGCAGTGTGAACTCAACAAACAGAGTGAAGATTTCCACTCTCCCACTCATCGGTCCAAGTGGAGGAGCCAAATCATCCAAGTTTTATTTGATACCATGTGCACATATACCTGGTAAGTTTATAAATAAGCACATCATGTGAGTTTATTTGTGTGTGTACGTGTGTGCATAGTCATGGGATGTGTTTAGCTGTAATGGAACACTACATTGATTTACTATTTTCAAAGGTACCCTACAAGCAGACAATATACCGACGTCTGTACATCATTGGTGGCCAACTACCCATTTCTAAGGGGCCGTACAGGACAAGGATATGTGAGTGATATTTTTACTTTCTTTTTTTACACATTTCACAGTAATGTGTGGTCATTACTAATAACTAAATCTCCATTCTCCTTTACTAAGGAATCATGGCATGGGATGATTACAAATAAATTCAACTCTTGTCTGCAAAACAGAGGTTGCAATCATCAGAGCTAAGTTCACACAGAAAAGGAGTTCTGATGGGAATGCAGGACCAGCATCAAAGACAGCTAAGGTTTGTGGCTAACCTTACCCCTGCCCCTATTGTTTTTATTGTACATCATTATTCTATTTTTAAAAAATTGAAATGAAAAGCACTATACAAAGTAAATGTATTATTTATTATGGTCTGACATATTGCAATTTTGAAATGTGTTTTCTTTGGAAATAGTTTTGTAAATATTAATTCACATTTGTGGTGCCACTAAATAAACAATTAATTATTTAAATCAATATTGTCATTATTAATAAAATATTTTTTTAACAGGGAGTTAAAAAGATGAACCCCAAAAGGTTATTCGAATAACCTTTTTCAAGGGTTCTTTGAAGAACTTATAGGGGTTCCCACAAAAGGTTCTTCAAATAACCTTTTTCAAGGGTTCTTTGAATAACCTTTTTCAAGGATTCTTCAAAGAACTTATAGGGGTTCCCCCACAGTTTCAATTTGAAGAACCCCTAAAGGATACTCCAGGAACCTTTGCTTTTTAGAGTGTATGTTCTCCCTTCCTACCTCCCTCCTCCTGCTCCCTCCCTTTCCCTCTCTCTATCTCTCACTCCTCACCTCCTCCTCCTCCTCCTCCTCCTCCTCCTCCTCCTCCTCCTCCTCCTCCTCCTCACTGTATTAAACCCTTGGCTGCAGTGACAGCTGCTCTTTCTGACTCTTTCCTAATCTGTCCATTTGTTCTTCAACTTTCAGCCTGATCAGCCCTGATTTACCCTCTTACTCACTCCCTTTTCCTCCTTCTCTCTCCCTCCCTCTCCTTCACCCCTCTCTCTCCCTCCCCCTCTCTCTCTTTCTCCTGCCTACCCCCTATCTCTCCCTCTCCCTCTCCCTCTCCCGCTCTCTCCATCCCACTCTCCTCTGTGGATCACAACCCTGCTTTAGATCGCTTTAATTTCTTCCGCTCCTCAAAGCTGAGTCTTAGCACATTCACTTCTGAAGTGGCTTGAGCCCTTCTGGTATCTTTAATGCCTGTTTGAATACTAATACCCTATTTCAGGAAGGAAACTTTTCTCAGTACAGTTTGCACTCTCCATGTCATTCTCGGGGCTGGATCTGGGACAGTTTTATATAGTACTTAAGAGGAAGAATTCTTTAGGTTCTATAGACCTCAGGCTCACCTCTGTCACTCAAATGGAAACTAACTAAAGATGACTAGGCATGTAAACCACGTTTTCTAAATATTGCTAAGAAAGGACTCCCTGATGAAGGCTCTTTAGCTGAAATGTTGGTCAAATAAATCCATGTCAAGGAGAGATGTGTGTGGAACTTTCTTTTCCATGTTGTAAAGAAAGGACCATGGACCAAGTCCTTCACTCCATACACCCAACATCTTGTTCCAACTCTGACCTACTCTAAAGTCAATGGAAATATACTGTAACTTTCTATGTTGTAATTTCAAAGTGCTATGGACATTCACAATGTGATTATTCATGTATGTGTCTTTTGAAGTTGCAGGTCCTGGGTTTGGCAAGAGGGCCGTGGACTGAGAGAGATACAGTGCCTTGCAAAAGTATTCATCCCCCTTGGCGTTTTTCCTATTTTGTTGCATTACAACCTGTAATTTAACTTGATTTGTATTTGTATTTCATGTAATGGACATACACAAAATATTCCAAATTGGTGAAGTGAAATGAAAAAAATAACTTGTTTCAAAGAATTCTAAAAAATAAATAACGGAAAAGTGGTGCGTGTATATATATTCACCCCATTTGCTATGAAGCCCCTAAATAAGATCTGGGGCAACCAATTACCTTCAGAAGTCACATAATTAGTTAAATAAAGTCCACCTGTGTGCAATCTAAGTGTCACATGATCTGTCACATGATCTTAGTATATATACATCTGTTCTGAAAGGCCCCAGAGTCTGCAACACCACTAAGCAAGGGGCACCACCAAGCAAGCGGCACCATTAAGACCAAGGAGCTCTCCAAACAGGTCAGGGACAAAGTTGTGGAGAATTACAGATCAGGGTTGGGTTATAAAAAATTATCCGAAACTTTGAACATCCCACGGAGCACCATTAAATCCATTATGAAAAAATTGAAAGAATATGGCACCACAACAAACCTGCCCACCAAAACTCACGGACCAGGCAAGGAGGGCATTAATCAGAGAGGCAACAAAGAGACCAAAGATAACCCTGAAGGAGCTGCAAAGCTCCACAACAGAGATTGGAGTATCTGTCCATAGGACCACTTTAAGCCGTACACTCCACAGAGCTGGGCTTTACTGAAGAGTGGCCAGTAGTTATGCACGCTCAAGTTTTCAGTTTTTTTGGTATTTTTTCTTGTTTGTTTCACAATAAAAAACATTTTTCATCTTCAAATTGGTAGGCATGTTGTGTAAATCAAATGATACAAACCCCCCCAAAATCTATTTTAATTCCAGGAAACAAAATAGGAAAAGTGCCAAGGGTGGTGAATACTTTCACAAACCACTGTAGATTAGCCCGTCTCAATCCATTATGCCAGTGGAACATCGGCAATCGTTGCCTGACAACATCGCTATGTACCGAGCATACACTCTCACCACAAACCATTCAACTACTTCTCTCTCTCTCTATCCATCTCTCGTTCTCTCTCTTTCCATGTTCCCCTCTCTCTCATTATCCCATCAGCTCTCTACCCTTTCTATCACTCTTTCTTCATTTTCCCCATTCTCCCTTCATCCAGCAGGCTCTTTCCCTTCTCTCCATCTTTCTTTATTTTTCCTTCAATCCTCTATCCTCTCCTCCCTTCTTTCCCCTGGCATATTCCCATCTCATTTGTAATTCAGATTGAATCCTGACAGTGTTTGACCACCGCAGAACAGAAAGAGAGAGAGAGAGAGAGAGAGAGAGAGAGAGAGAGAGAGAGAGAGAGAGAGAGAGAGAGAGAGAGCGAGAGAGAGAGAGAGAAGAGAGAGAAGAGAGAGAGGATGTCCAGGAATTAGCCTTTAACGAGGTTAGAAGCCCTCACTCATCCTCCTCTCATCTGCCTCTCCCTCCCTCATTTTTCCCCTTCCCTTCTTTTTTTCGTGTATGATCGCTTCACTGCAGCCATCATCACCCACAATTTATGACCTTCAACTTTCTCATTAACACCCTTCCTCCATCCTTCCATCTCTCCATCTCATCCCTCCTCCACCGGAGAGACAGGAGCTGTCATTACTGACACCGGCAATTTACTGCCGAACTGTCCACCGCTTTCTTCCTCTCCTGTCCCTTCTCCCTCCTTTCCTCTCCTCCTCTCTCTGTCACTCCTGTTTTCTTTCTTCATCTCTTCATCGCAACCTGTTAGTCTATCTCTCTTATTTCTCTTATCTCCATCTCACTATATCTCTCGCTTCCTCTTCTTCCCTTTCTCTCTCCCTCTCCCTTTGTCTCTCGCTCACTTTTTCTCACCCTCCCGCTCCTTCTCTACACTTATACTCACTCTTCCATGATCATGTAAGCTATATACGATCTAAATATGTGTTCCCCAGCCCGCCCTCTAGCTCCTGGCTCCTCTTTCTGTCTGTGAGTGTAATGGTTGAGGTTGGCAGTAGGTTGCATGGCTCCTGTGTCTGTCTGTTTCTCTCTGTGTCTGTGTGCATAGGCACCTGAGCAATTGAGCAGATGCATCCCCACGTTCAAAATAGGGGTGCAAACATACTTTCTTACCAAAAAATTATCATGATCCATTGGGTAATTTGTCATTTTCAATGATTAGTAAGGTATGAGCTTGTCTGTATTAAAATAGATATGTCCATTTTATATATGATATATTTATTAACGGATTGCATTTTGCACACCGTCACCTCAAGATGGATGGTTTTGACCACTTAGAAGTTTTGCTTCGCTCCCGCACTCCACTGTTTTGGTTCAGTGCAGTTAGAAAGCAGTAGTTGCACCACTGGTGTTTAAAAACATCATTGATCTATTTTGTTGTGCTGTTGTTACAATTGAAATGTTGTTTCATGTCCGATGGTGTTGGTCCAATGGTGTTGTTACAAATCATTTTAGCTGCATGGACCACAAGCAAATTTCTTGTATAATTTGCCTGTAACAACCATGATGAGCATGGTCTGATTAGGCTTCGCTGACTCTGAGTAGCCTTCCATCAGCCTACTAAAGGTTGCACCTTAGCAGAAAACTGCATGTCCAATTAGTAGCTCACAATGAGTCCCTCACAAGTAGATAGTGAGAAATAATCACTAGGCCTAATACTAAATTATTAAATGTGTGGGTAAAAAAATCCTCCCCAAGCTTTTTACAGGCATTTAACACCATTCTGCATTTTTGCAATATTTTCTTCCCCAACTTCAATCGGTTAATTCACATTGTTAAAATGTTTTTATTCATTTACAAAATTAACAGTCCTGGCTGAGCCCCATATGCGAGCGCACCATGGCCGCTTCGGTATTTGGTAATTTGGTATTTTATTAGAGTCCCCATTAGCTGTTGCGAAAGCAGCAGCTTTCCTTCCTGTGGTCCATGCAAAACATGAAACATTACATAATACAAAGCATTAATAGACAAGAACAGCTCAAGGACAGAACTATATCAATTTGAAATGTTACACATAGCCTGCATATTAGTACATACACACAAAATATCTAGGTCAAATAGGAGAGAGGCGTTGTGCCGTGAGGTGTTGCTTTATTCAGTTTTTCAAACCTGGTTTGCTGTTCACTTGAGCAATCTGAGATGGAAGGGAGTTCCATATAATCATGGCTCTATATAATACTGGTTGTTTTCTTGAATGTGTTCTGGATTTGGGGACTGTGAAAAGACCCCTGGTGGCATGTCTGGTGGGTTAAGTGTGAGTGTCAGAACTGTGTGTAAGTTGACTATGCAAACCATTTGGAATTTTCAACACATTAATGTTTCATATAAATATTTGGAAGTGATGCAGTGAGTCTCTCCTTTACTTTTAGCCAAGAGAGACTGGCATGCATAGCATTGATATTAGCCCTCTGATTACAGTGAAGAGCAAGACGTGTCACTCTGTTCTGGGCCAGCTGCAGTTTTGCGGGGTCCTTCTTTGCAGCACCTCACCATATGACTGGGTAATAATCAAGATAGATAAAACTAGAGTCTGCAGGACTTGCTTTGTAGAGTGTGGTGTCAGAAAAGAAGAGCATCTTTATCCCTGACAGACCTCTTCCCATCTTTACAACCATTTAATTAATATGTTTTAACCATGAATGTTTACAATAAAAGGTAACACCAAGTAATTTAGTCTCCTCAACTTGGTCAACAGCCATCTTATTCATTATCAACTGAGGTCTACAACAAAGGGAATGATTTGTACCAAATACAATGGTCTTAGTTTTAGAGATGTTCAGCACTAGTATATTAGGGGCCACCCATTCTAAAACTGAACCATCAGCATACACTACTGGTCCAAAGTTTTAGAACACAAGGGTTTTTCTTTATTTTTACTATTTTCTACATTGTAGAATAATAGTGAAGACATCAAAACTATGAAATAACACATATGGAATCATGTTGTAACCAAAAAAGTGTTAAACAAATCAAAATATATTTTATATTTGAGATTCTTCAAATAGCCACCCTTTGCCTTGATGACAGCATTTGCAGACTCTTGGCATTCTCTCAACCAGCTTCCATTGGAATGCTTTTCCAGCAGTCTTGAAGGAGTTCCCACATATGCTGAGCACTTGTTGGCTGCTTTTCCTTCACTCTGCGGTCCGACTCATCCCAAACCATCTCAATTTGGTTGAGGTCGGGTGATTGTGGAGGTCAGGTCATCTGATGCAGGTCATCTCCATCACTCTCCTTCTTAGAAAAATAGCCCTTAACCAGCCTGGAGGTGTGATGGGTCATTGTCCTGTTGAAAACAACTGATAGTCCCACTAAGCCCAAACCAGATGGGATGGCGTATCACTGCAGAATGCTGGTTAAGTGTGCCTTGAATTCCAAATAAATCACAGAACATCCCCAGCAAAGCACCCCCACATCATAACAACTCCTCCTACATGCTTCATGGTGGCAACCACACATGCCGAGATCATCCGTTCACCTGCACAAAGACACGGCGGTTTGAACCAAAAATCTCAAATTTGGACTGCAGACCAAAGGACACATTTCCACTGGTCTAATGTCCATTGCTGATGTTTCTTGGCTCAAGCAAGTCTCTTCTTCTTATTGGTGTCCTTTAGTAGTGGTTTCTTTGCAGGCCTGATTCATGCAGTCTCCTCTGAACAGTTGATGTTGAGATGTGTCATTTACTTGAACTCTGTGAAGCATTTATTTGGGCTGCAATCTGAGGTGCAGTTAACTCTAATGAACTTATCCTCTGCAGCAGAGGTAACGCTGGGTCTTCCTTTCCTCTGGCGGTACTCATAAGAGCCAGTTTCATCATAGCGCTTGATGGTTTTTACGACTGCACTTGAAGCAACTTCAAAGTTCTTGAAATGTTCCGTATTGACTGACCTTCATGTCTTAAAGTAATGATGTCATGACTGTCATTTCCCTTTGCTTATTTGAGCTGTTCTTGCCATAATATGGACTTGGTCTTTTACCAAATATGGCTATCTTCTGTATACAAACCCTACCTTGTCACAACACAACTGATTGGCTCAAACACATTAAGAAGGAAAGAAATTCCACAAATTAACTTTTAACAAGGCACACCTGTTAATTGAAATGCATTCCAGGTGACTACCTCATGAAGCTGGTTGAGAGAATGCCAAGAGTGTGCAAAGCTGTGTTCAAGGCAAAGGGTGTGTACTTTGAAGAATCTCAAATGTAAACTATATTTTGATTTGTTTGACACTTTTTTCATTACTACATAATGTATTATTTCATAGTTTTGATGTCTTCACTATTATTCTACAATGTAGAAAATAGTAAAAATAAAGAAAAACCATTGAATGCGTAGATGTGTCCAAACTTTTGACTGGTACTGTACATATCTGCCAAAATAATCTAATTTGATAATGATAATACTATATTATTTTCATGTGAACATAATCAATGACCAATTGAAATGCAAAACTCCAGTTTGCATTTTCAAGTTGACAGTTCTTATTCAAAACCCTACCAGATACACTTCCATATTGAGAAAGAAAATTGTTGTAAGATAAATCATGGCTCACATTTGTACATTTGTACATTATTGTGATCACATTCTTTGTGAAAAAAACAAGAAGAAAACGTCATGTGCAATTTAACAATGCTTTTTCTTAACCTAACAAGTACAAACAATATTATTCCTCCCATTTTCGATTTCATTTCCTCATTGTCATGAGTTATCCTGGCCACATTCTTAATAGTTTGGCCTGTCAATCGATCACTGTGGATGGGATTATCAGGGGAGGTGTAGGATACTTGTGAGAGTCACAGGGTTGATTAGGGATCTGTCAATTGATAATTATGGGTGGGATTTTCAAGGAAGGGGGCGGGATGTTTGTGAGTCACAGGGTTGGTAGGGTTTCAGACCTGTTAATAAATTATTTGGGGTGGGATTTTCAGGGAAGGGAGTATATTAGTAATCTAGTCATTTAAACACCTTTTCATTCAAAATTATTGTAGCAAAATCTAAGAATAATTGTTCATAAATATGGATTCTCCCTGTTAAGAAACAGTGTAGAATTGCAGGATTTTTTATTTGAAATTTATGCTAATATTTTCTGGGGAAGGTCCCCCAGACCCCGCCACCCTCCCAGGCTTTTGCACCCCCACCTTCAGACAAAGTCAGGCGCCCATGTCTGTGTGTGTAATGCTTGAGGTTGGTAGTAGGTTGCATGGCTCCTGTGTCTGTCAGTGTCTCTCTGTGTCTTGTGTGTGTGTGTGTAATGCTGGAGGTTGGCAGGGAAAACCTAAACAGGTGTTTTGCCAAACAGAGACGACTAGGCACTGTGGCAGTAGAGTTGATGTTGAGAGGGTCCTAGGGCAAGGAGAGGGAGATATCTGTATGTCTCTCTTTCTGTCTCTATCTCGTACACTCTTTAATACAGACAGTGTCTCCATGTCACCTACAGTACAGAGTGCAATGCCAGCAACCTTCATCCTTCAATCCTTTTCTGTCTCTCTTACTCATTCTCTCTTTCAGGCTCTAGGCTTCATTTCTTAATACTGGCATGGGTCCAGACAGCTGAGTAGTATGGGACTTTAATACTGAGGACTGTCTCAATGGCACCACTAGTACTACCATGGCACTGCTGACCTAGCACTACTGGCCTAAGACTAATAGCCTAGTGCTATTAAGGGCCACACGTCAGAGTGAAAACAGAGTTAGCCTAGTTCAAGAAAACCCCACTTCATTTTCTTCTGATTGCAAACCTCTCTCAGGTAGTGTTTCAGAAGGGATCTGTTAGAGGGGTGCTTGTCAAGAAGTAATTACCGCTACTCAGAGTGCATGATGGGAATGCACTGTCAATATGTACTTAGTACTGTCACAGAGGAACTGGCTGTGAGGAGGAGTACTGGCTATAAACAGTACAGATCAGAGAAATAGCTGAGTTTAGCATAAACTGAAATTAAGCTGGCAATACAGGACACCCAAAAGTCTCTATCTGTAGTGCTGAAACATCATCGTTAGTCTGTCTGTGGTTTGTGTTTGTGTTTGTGTGTGTGTTCTCTGCTGCTCACCTCCCTGCTCACACAGCTGCTGGGCAAGAGCGTCCTTGAAGATGATCTGTCCTTGATATGTAGCAGTGGCCCTGAGAGAGAGGGAGAGTGATAGAGGGAGAGAGAGAGAGACAGAGACATAGGGAGAGAGAGAGAGAGAGAGAGAGAGAGAGAGAGAGAGAGAGAGAGAGAGAGAGAGAGAGAGAGAGAGAGAGAGAGAGAGAGAGAGAGAGAGAGAGAGAGAGAGAGAGAGAGAGAGAGAGAGAGAAAGAGAAAGAGAGAAAGAGAGAGCAGAGACAGAGACAGAGATAGAGATAGACAAAGAGCATTAAGTCAAACTCTGCAGAGGGTAAAGATGAGATTATCACCAATATAAAAATTAACTTTGAACAGATGCCTTAATTCACCAGTAGATTAAAAAAGTGGTGTGTGTCTGTCTGTATGTGTTGCAGTGACGCCTTTAGCCTTTTGGGGGCCCTAAGCAAGATTTGGTCGGGGCTCTCCCCTACCTCGCGGGCAAAACATTTAGTGCCCCCCAGTGCTTCGGGGGCTCTGAGGTACCAAAACAAAATCAACATTATAATAAAGCATTGCATGCATTATCATCGCTTTTGCATACTGGCATAGAGCAGAACAGTAGAGGCGCTTGCAGAAGTTGCACACATTGGGAATTTTTTTTTTTTGTAGCCTAGAGTCCGGGAAAAATGTGCCCATTTATAAACGCATTTCATGCAATTATGCATTATTTTAGATGACTGGAGACTTTAGCAGAATCTTTTTTTATAACTCACAAATGATCAAAATTACAGGCTACTTTGACACTGACAAACTGAGAATCTGAGATCAATAAAAACAACATTTTCTTTAATCCATCAATAGCCTAGGCCTACGTGTATGGAGACACACATATTGTAAAATATGATGAGGAAACGAGTCCTAAAAAAAGCTTTCCAGTTTCACTGACTCACCAGCGATTGGCTGATGCGCTGGTGCCAAAGCTTATATCTATCTTGTTTTACTTTGTAAAACAATGCTGTTTGGAAGTTGATTACTTGGTAGCCTACAGACAGATTAGTCTTCTCTTTTCAGCTGGATCCATTTGCTTTCCAACCTGTGTTTTCACGCAATTGTATTTCAAATACTGAGAAAGGCCTGTTTTGGCTGCATGCTATTCAATGACAGATTTGCCGCATGTTCCTGACTGTAGGCATGCCTTGTGATTGGGCTACACACAATCCACAGCTAGGCTATTTTTTTAATAAGCTATTGATCCTCTGTGGCTAAATTATAGGCCTACTCCTGGTGTAGTATTTGGAATTATTAAATGTATTTCTGAACAGACAGCAGTAATTCTGTAACAATTGATCAGGGGTGCTGCGACACTTCCAGCACCCTTTCCGCCTAAGTGCAATGCTGGAAAGATGAGAGTTGCAGGCCCATGTCTATCAGTGCATAGAGACGGAGAGAGATCATAGAAAGGCACCTTCTCTCTCTCACCACAGCAATGGCCACGCGTTGGTCTATATAGGCTACAATGTTGCGCAAACCATAAACCCGGGCCTGCTCAACACAAATCAATTCTTAGAATATCAGGCACGTTTTCACATTATGTTTTTTAAGGGGCAGGAGCATTACAGAGGAGTCAACTTGAATTAACACTGATTGCTTTTATTAGAATTGTTACATTGCAAACAGTGACAATTATTTTTCATGCCACGAGAGTTACCGGATCCTGGAAATTGGGTTCTGGAACGAAATAGTCCAAAACTGATAGGATCTGGCTCAAGTTAAGCACTGGTGCCCCCCCCCCAGTGTTAAAGTTAAGTTCCTGTAATTATACACATTATGTCATGGGATGTAGAGAACGTGTTGCTGTTTTAAAGTAACTATCCAGTAAAAATCTCACTTTTAAAAGTCCAATGCAGCCGTTTTTATGTTCCTTCTGTCTTCAAGAGAGCGAGAGTTGCACCCCTTCTCAAAAAACCAACACTCGATCCCTCTGATGTCAACAACTACAGACCAGTATCCCTTCTTTCTTTTCTCTCCAAAACTATTGAGCGTGCCGTCTTTAGCCAACTCTCTTGCTATCTCTCTCAGAATGACCTTCTTGATCCAAACCAGTCAGGTTTCAAGACTGGTCATTCAACTGAGACTGCTCTTCTCTGTGTCACGGAGGCTCTCCGCACTGCTAAAGCTAACTCTCTCTCCTCTGCTCTTGTCCTTCTAGACCTGTCTGCTGCCTTTGATACTGTGAACCATCAGATCCTCCTCTCCACCCTCTCCGAGCTGGGCATCTCCGGCGCGGCTCACTCTTGGATTGCGTCCTACCTGACCGGTCGCTCCTACCAAGTGGCGTGGCGAGAAGCTGTCTCCGCACCACGTGCTCTCACCACTGGTGTCCCCCAGGGCTCAGTTCTAGGCCCTCTCCTATTCTCGCTATACACCAAGTCACTTGAATCTGTCATATCCTCACATGGCCTCTCCTATCATTGCTACGCAGACGACACACAACTAATCTTCTCCTTTCCCCCTTCTGATAACCAGGTGGCGAATCGCATCTCTGCATGTCTGGCAGACATATCAGTATGGATGACGGATCACCACCTCAAGCTGAACCTTGGCAAGACGGAGCTGCTCTTCCTCCCAGGGAAGGACTGCACGTTCCATGATCTCGCCATCACAGTTGACAACTCCGTTGTGTCCTCCTCCCAGAGTGCGAAGAGCCTTGGCGTGACCCTGGACAACACCCTGTCGTTCTCCGCTAACATCAAGGCGGTGACCCGATCCTGTAGGTGCATGCTCTACAACATTCGAAGAGTACGACCCTGCCTTACACAGGAAGCGGCACAGTTCCTAATCCAGGCACTTGTCATCTCCCGTCTGGATTACTGCAACTCGCTGTTGGCTGGGCTCACTGCCTGTGCCATTAAACCCCTACAACTCATCCAGAATGCCGCAGCCCATCTGGTGTTCAACCTTACCAAGTTCTCTCACGTCACCCCGCTCCTCCGCACACCACACTGGCTTCCAGTTGAAGCTCGCATCTGCTACAAGACCATGGTGCTTGCCTACGGAGCTGTGAGGGGAACGGCACCTCTGTACCTTCAGGCTCTGATCAGTCCCTACACCCAAACGAGGGCATTGCGTTCATCCACCTCTGGCCTGCTGGCTCCCCTACCTCTGCTGAAGCACAGTTCCCGCTCAGCCCAGTCAAAACTGTTCGCTGCTCTGCCACCCCAATGGTGGAACAAGCTCCCTCACGACGCCAGGACAGCGGAGTCACTCACCACCTTCCGGAGACATTTGAAACCCCACCTCTTTAAGGAACACCTGGGATAGGATAAAGTAATCCTTCTAACCCCCTCCTTACCCCCCCCCCCCCCCAAAAAAAAAAAAAAAACAACAAACATAATATTGTAAAGTGCTTATCCCACTGGCTATAAGGTGAATGCACCAATTTGTAAGTCTGCTAAATTACGTAAATGTAAATGTAAATGTAGGGTATCCACCCACTCTGCCCAGAGTGGGTGAAAACGCGCATTGGTGATGAAATGTCACTTTCTTTTGTTATAAAATATATTTTACCTGTTACATGTTCTGAATCGTTCAGCGTGGTCTTTCTCTAACATATCATTAACATTATATCCAAAAAGTCTGATTTCGTAACCTAATACATCCGATAATAAGCACTGAGCTCTGTTGACTTAGCGGTGCATGTTTCTCGTAACAACTTGAGGATTTTACATTTTGTGGTCATTGTCTTCAAAGTTGTGTTCACGGGTCGCAAAAAGCAAAATTAGCATGACACGAGCTGAATTCAATGCCATTGACAATAAAAAGCTTGGTATACGCTCAGTGCTCTGTTGAGATTTCAAAGTGATAAGCTTATTTTTGTGAAAAATCTTCGACAAAGAACAGGAATTTCAAGTTCATATGACAAGCGTATACTAAAATATAAAAATACTCCATGTCATGTCTAAAAATGTATATCCATCTTACCTATTGTTTTATGTCCTATGGATTCAAGAAGAAATATGACGAGTTCAGTGGGAAAGTGAGCCTGTCAGGTAGCCAGTAGCCTTACAGTTTTTCTCAGTCGCTTTGGTGCATTTCTTAGATCAAAAGTGCAATTCTTGATACTACTTGTACAAATTCCAAATCATCTAGTCACTTGTGCACATCATTAAAGCAATTTCTTATTCCTTTGAACAAATTGCAATTGCTTTTGTACATATTGCAATTGATAATGTACAAGTGTCAGCTTTTTTCCACATTTTCAATTGCTCATGTCATGTTGATCAAAATATAGTAGATGGTTCTCTGTTGAATAGTCTTACCCCTCAAAACATCTAGGCATTAGTTCCTTGCATAAGCCATTACATGCAAAATTGTTGAACTATTTGTCATAAACTGTCAAGCATAGTTTTACACATTTCTATTAGACCTTTTGTACAAAAACGTAAATTGCTGAATCGTGCAGGTGAAATTAACCCTCACTCATGAAGGAATGTAAAGTGTTAGTTCAACCAACAATCAACCAGTTGTCTAAATTGCTCAAAGGTGCATCTCATGAAGAATCAATTGGCAAGCATATATAGACAGACCACAACACAGAGTTGCAATTTTCCAATAATGGATGGACCAGGAAACGAACAGGGTCAACAGCCAAGAGGAGGAAGAAGAGGAGCAAGGATGCGTGGTGGAAGGCAAAACAGAGGAAGAGGCAGAAGAGGACATAGGCGCATATCTGATGACATAAGGGCCACTATTGTAGACCATGTTGTCAATCATGGCCTTACAATGGCTGAGGCGGGTCGAAGGGTGCAGCCGAATATTGGGAGATCAACCGTGTCCTCAATAGTACAAACGTTTCGAAGAGAGAACAGGTATGTCCACCAATGTACAGTGCACTGTTACTGTATATAAGCAGTATACTGTATACTTCCTACAATGCTTCATATTACAGTAGTCCACTTGTATTTCACAGCATACAGAAATATACTCTATACAGATACATACTGCACCTTACATGCACCCACCTGTATGTTTTACAGTAAAATGTGTGTTCGCATAGTTTTTGTCTATGTGAAAGTGTGCGATGCATCACTGCATTTTTCCACAAATAGGACTGCAAGATTACCTCAAACCGGTGGCAGAGGACGCCTTTTCACACCTCAACAGGAGGAGGCTATTTGCACCATGGTCCGAGCAAACAATGCCATGAGACTCAGGGAAATACAAAGGACCATTATAGAAGACAACGATGTCTTTGAAAAGATCCATACGGTTAGCATCTCAACCATCGACAGGGTGCTGCATAGAAACCAGATGAGTATGAAACAGCTGTACCGTGTACCATTCCAAAGGAATGAGGACAGAGTTAAGGAGCTACGGTACCAGTATGTACAGGTAAAACATATATCTATGTAACTACTTTACAGTAACATTTTATAGTGTTACATAGTACAGTAAGCATAAACTGCACACATTTCCATTGCTGTGGAAGGAACATGCAATATATGTACATTTTATGTCACTCTTCCTTACCAAAACAAATTCAACTGTGTGTTCTGGGATATAGCGTATAATGGAGTTGGAATCAAGTGAACCCTCTCACAACTTTGTATACGTGGATGAGGCTGGCTTCAACCTGACCAAATGCAGAAGGCGGGGTCGGAATATCATCGGTCACAGAGCTACTGTGGATTTGCCAGGCCAACGGGGAGGAAATATCACCATGTGTGCTGCTATTTCGGAGCATGGTGTCCTAACCCATATCCCCCTTTTAGGGCCATACAACACCCAGCATCTACTCAACTTTTTAGAGACTCTCTACAGGGCTCTCATCCCTGATGATGAGAGGGGTCTGTTTAGAGAGGATTTGCCAAAGTATGTGGTCATTTGTGATAATGTGAGTTTCCATCGATCAAACATCATAAGGCAATGGTTTGTGACCCACCCGAGGATGCTCATAGAATTCCTCCCACCTTATTCACCATTCCTTAACCCAATTGAGGAGTTCTTTTCAGCATGGAGGTGGAAGGTGTACGATCGTCAGCCACACACACAGATGACCCTGCTGGCTGCAATGGATGCAGCATGTGAGGACACCACAGTAGACGCCTGCAGAGGATGGATAAGGCATTCCAAAAGATTCTTTCCACGTTGCATTGGAAGGGAAAATATCCGGTGTGATGTGGATGAGAATATGTGGGCTGACAGACAGGAACGTCTGGATGTGTAGAGACAGCACTAGAACAGTGCTGTGGGCAAAGTTGTGCCTTAGGGGTGGTTTCCTGTGTTTCTTTCTAATTTAGTTTTTTTTCCTTTGTGCCCCTTGGGTTGTCCAGTCTCTTTCAATCAATAACCCACATACAGTAAATATGTAAATAGTACTGTTGAAATTGATATATGCCATAGAAGTGCAGCCTTGTGCATTTTCAATACAGTAACTGTCATCCAAACTGTAGCCTAAGTTTACATCAGGTAATACTGTCAAAGTACACAGTTCCATTGACAACATGCCTAAACATTTTGACAACCTTGTTCGTGAACAATGACTCAATGACTTATCATTCTGATGACACTGACATGATCATTGGCATGAATATTTACTTTTGAGAGATGTACTAAGGATTTTTAGTGACTGACTAGCTTTAGAAACATATCTATTGTAAATTGCAGTTTGTACAAATTGTTCTGAGAAATGCACTTATTATTTTGCACATGTTAGGGATGATGTGAAAAATGCACCAAAGCGACTGAGAAAAACTGTAATTACAGCACCAGAATCCAGCCTAGCAAATACAATGCAATTTTCCAGATTCTTTATTTTTTTACTCTGGCCTCCATTGTTTTAGTCACCCTAATTCTGGCCATCCTACAAGAGTAAAAACTCTGAACGGATTATGATAGAGACATGAGGTTTGGACCATTGGTTTTCTTAGAGGACTATCTACACAATTAACATATTATTTTACCCATTGGTTAAAATATGCCCTACCAAGTACACATTATCAAACCTAACAAAAAAATCCTAAATTCAAACACACAACTCCTTAGCTAGATGTAAAAGATGTAAAGACATGCTCTAGATTTTCTACTTTATTATGCAGCTTTATTCTTTTAGTTAGAACAATTCTGATGAAAAGGGGGTGGATTACACCGGGAAAAGTGCCCTATTTTTAAATGTTTCTTATCACTGCTGTTGGCTCCGCAACGTGGAGGTTTGTGCTCTCTGATTAGTTCAAAGTCGATGGGCATTGGACTAGGCTACGGCCGTCTGGGAGAGGGGAGAGGAGGAGCTGGGATCCTATGATAGGTTCATGGCTCTGTTCAGGGCGGTCTTCCACCATCCTCCAGAGGGGCAGAGAGGGAGGTGAGCGACCTTTCCAACTCCAGCAGGGTGCCTGACCGCTGCGGAGTGCGCCCTCACCTTTCAGACTGAGGCAGCCTCCAGCGGATGGAATGAGCCGGCGCTCCAAACTCTATTCCGCAGTGGACTGCGTGAAGAGGTCCAGGCAGAGTTGGTATGTCGGGATGACAACATATCCTTGGACGCTCTCATCACGATGGCCATCCGTCTGGATAACCTTCTTCGAGTGCGCCGGTGTCCACCTCGCACTCACCTCCCTCCTTTGGCTGACCTGAGGCAGAGCCTGATCCCATGGAGGTAGGGGCCACACACCTCTCTGTGGCAGAGCGGCATCGCCGGAGACAGCTGGGGCTCTGTCCCAATTGCATCCAGGAGGGGCACCAGCTTCAGTGGTGTCCGGTGCGTCCCAACCCGGGGTCCACTAGAGCAGAGGGGCGGCCCCGTGACCTTCTGTCTCCCAGTGTAGGCTTGAGTATTCCATTATCATCGTTCTCCGCCAAACCCTTTCTGGTTCCCATTTCACTGGCATGGACCCCAATTCACGTCACGGGTCTGAAAAGCCTTTATGGAGAAGCTGGGGGCCACGGTCAGCCTCACATCCGGGTACCGGTCTCAGTTTAACGGGCGGGTGGAAAGGACCAACCGGGAGCTGGGGAGGTTCCTAAGGGGAGTGTGTCCGGAGTGGGCGGAATACGGAATTTGTCACTCCTTCACCGGGCTGATCCCTTCCAGTGCATCCTGGGATGTCAGCCGGCCCTGGCTCTGAGGACTCCGAGCCAAACTGAGGCCCCTGCAGTGGAAGAATGGTTCAGGTGCGCAGAGGAGGTGTGGAACGCTTCCCACGTGAGTCTCCAGAGCGCCGTCTGCCGTCAGAAGGATCAGGCGGACCGCCACTGCAGTGAGGCTCCCGTGTTCCATCCTGGTGATCACGTCTAGCGCTCCACCAGGAACCTCCCGCTCCGCCTGCCATGCCGGAAGCTGAGCCCCCAGTTTGTGGGGCACTTCAAGGTCCTCCGGAGGGTCAATGAGGTAACATATTGTTTAGAACTCCCCACCAACTACCGGATCTCACCCTCCTTTCATGTTTCCCTCCTCAGGCCGGCGGTTCCTGGTCCCCTGGCTGATGCTGTCCCCCGCAACACCCCTCCGCCTCCCCTGGACATCGAAGGGACCCCCGCCTATGCTGTTAGGTGCCTCCTGGACTCCCGACGTCGTGGGGGACGGCTCCAGTACCTGGTGGACTGGAAGGGGTACGGTCCTGAGGAGCGCTTTTGGGTGGCGGACATCCTGGACCCCAAAATCATCTGGGATTTCCATCTCCGCCGTCCGGGTACTTTCACGCCTACTCCAGCTCCCTCCGGCGCTCGACGTCGCTGGTCTACTATCCACCGGTCCTGGCAACTACATTGTGCACACCTGACAACCATGATTGCACACACCTGCTCCCCATTGTTAAGCACACCTGGACTTCATCACCACCCTGATTACCTTCATATAGCCCTCAGTTGCCTCAGTCATCAGGCGGTATTGGTTTTGGTTACGTTCAGTACGCATCTGCTGTTTTGTATTATCGTCATGTTTATTATTACTAAACTCTCCTTCTGCAGCTCCTTACAGACTCCCTGCGTATACGTTACAGCAGTATGCTATAGGCCCAATACATTATCACCACATATTGGCTTTGCTTGAATTGCCATGGCAATGCATTGTTGGGACCATTTAAAAATATTAACTATCAGTCAAAAGTTTGGACACACCTACTCATTCAAGGGATTATTATTTTTTTACTACTTTTTACATTGTAGAATAATAGTGAAGAAAAAAACAAACTAGGAAATAACACATATGAAATCAAAGTGTTAAACAAATCAAAATATATTTTAGATTTTAGATTCTTCAAATAGCCACCCTTTGCCTTGATGACAGCTTTGCACACTCTTGGCATTCTCTCAACCAGCTTCATGAGGTAGTCACCTGGAATGTATTTCAATTAACAGGTGTGCCTTCTTAAAGTTAATTTGTAGAATTGATTTCCTTCTTAATGCATTTGAGCCAATCAGTTGTGTTGTGACAAGGTATACAGAAGATAGCCCTATTTTGTAAAAGACCAAGTCCATATTATGGCAAGAACAACTCAAATAAGCAAAGACATGAAGGTCAGTCAATTGCAAAAACCATCAAGCGCTATGATGAAACTGGCTCTCATGAGGACCGCCACAGGAATGGAAGACCCAGCGTTACCTCTGCTGCAGAGGATAAGTTCATTAGAGTTACCAACCTCAGAATTTGCAGCTCAAATAAATGCTTCACAGAGTTCAAGTCACAGACACATCTCAACATCAACTGTTCAGAGGGGACTGTGTGAATCAGGTCTTCGTGGTCGAATTGCTGCAAAGAAACCACTCCCTAAGGATACCAATAATAAGAAGAGACCTGCTTGGGCCAAGAAACACGAGCAATGGACATTAGACCGGTGGAAATGTGTCCTTTGGTCTGCAGTCCAAATTGGAGATTTTTGGTTCCAACCGCCGTGTCTTTGTGAGACGCAGAGGAGGAGGAGGTGTGATGTTGTGGAGGTGCTTTGATGGTGACACTGTCAGTGATTTATTTAGAATTCAAGGCACACTTAACCAGCATGGCTACCACAGCATTCTGCAGCGATATGCCATCCCATCTGGTTTAGGCTTAGTGGGACTATCATTTGTTTTTCAACAGGACAATGACCCAACACACCTCCGTGCTGCATCAGATGACCTGGCCTCCACAATCACCCGACCTTAACTAAATTAAGATAGTTTGGGATGAGTCGGACGGCAGAGTGAAGGAAAAACAGCCAACAAGTGCTCAGCATATGTGGGAACTTCAAGACTGTTGGAAAAGCATTCCAGGTGAAGCTGGTTGAGAGAATGCCAAGAGTGTGCAAAGCTGTCATCAAGGCGAAAGGTGGCTATTTGAAGAATCTCAAATATAAAATATATTTTCATTTGTTTAACACTTATTTGGTTACTACATGATTCCATATGTGTTATTTCATAGTGTTGATGTCTTCACTATTATTCTACAATGTAGAAAATAGTAAATATAAAGAAAAACCCTTGAATGAGTAGGTGTTCTAAAACTTTTGACCGGTAGTGTATTTCAAAGGTTTAGGTAGGCAATATGATCACACCGGTAATAGATCAGTTGTTTTATTACTTGTGAGGCACAGCTGACTGAGCATACATTTAAATAATTTGCTTTTTATTTTTATTTTACTGGGCTGATGATGCCTGCATCTGATGGTCAGTCTCATTGGAGGAAGAGAGCCTCTGACTGAGGGTCCGCCTCTCAACGTCCCTCCGCTCTCCCTTTCCTCCGCTGACACTGACCAAAAAGGGACACCGTCTTCCAGCTGATGGTGAAACTCGAGTCGCAACGCATCATTTCCTCCTCATGCACAAATGAATGTTGTTACTCCTATGAACATCAAAAGTGAAATATTTCTCAATATAAAAAAAGATCCAAGCCGCTAATAATTACAACGCAAGCCTATCTTTGCACTTTCCTACTCATTAATTGCAGCTGCCGTGCTGGTTGTAGCACGAGCTGAAGTAAGAGGAACGCACATTTTATGACTTATAAAAGTGTTGAATAAAAAGTTTTGACAGTGCTGAGTAACAACTTAAACATGAACTCACTCAGAAAAACAGCAGCTTTGCTGAATTCGTCACTCCTTCACCGGGCTGATCCCTTCAGGTGCATCCTGGGATGTCAGCCGGCCCTGACTCCGAGCCAAACTGAGGCCCATGCAGTGGAAGAATGGTTCAGGTGCGCAGAGGAGGTGCGCACCTGAATCTCACAGTATCAACTTTTCTGTAACTTTCTTTTATGCCTGCTACGTTACTGCAGACACGGTCATCTGAGCCATCCAATTAGCCAGCAGTAGGCCTATAGTGCACTTGATTTGCTCTCCGGGCCTAATGGGAAGGCAGAGTTTGTATTTTCAGACACATGAAATGGTTCAAAATGGGAACACTTCGCCTACCCTGTGCGCAGGGCAGCTGAATCGGGTGCACCTACCGCCAACAGCGCGAGACGAATAACAACAAAAAATAGGAAGGCTTTTCGACTGTTGGTGACCACTGATCTAAAGGATCTGAGAGGTTAAATGGGTGGGTTGTTGGGGTGCTTTGCCGACATGTTGGAGATACAGTATGTACTTTGTAAGGTTTGCTCTAAAATATAGTCCACAAGGTGTAGAAAAGGGTTGTTGGAGTGCTTTGTGTGTTGGCATTTTGGACAGTAATGATATTTTAAAGGTTTTATACCACAAGGTGAGGAGATCCCCTAAGTACAACAAAGGCATGAGGTCCATGGGACTTGAGATGCATCTAGTCAAGAGGTACAGAGTACTGTAAAATATATACTGTCCAGGTTCTTAATTATGTGTGTCAGCACTTGTACTGTTCTCCCTTCCATGTTAACTATACCTAAACACTTTTACTTTCACTATAATTGCATCCTTCACTCACTTCATACAGTTCATTCTAACCTCTGTGGCTCAACAGTAGAGCCAGCTGAGTTCTCGCTCCCAGATATGTGGTATAAGAAAATGTAATACAGCTCACACGTTGGTATGAGACAGCAGCAGATGGTGATAGAGTAGAGAATGACACACCAGAGGGCAGGACATGGCGTAGAGGCTACAGTGTAAAGAGATACATGATGTCACCATGAGAGTCATAGGGTGGTGACCTGACCTGTTTCTCCTAAATGAGTACCCCCAGGAAAGACACTCATACAAACACATGCACACAAACATATCGAATGCCCTTAAAACAACTGAATAGCCCTTAGCAAGAACCAGCTTGACAACATCCTTATGTGCATTCAATTGCTGGTGTCACAGATACTGAGATTAAAGTACACCCCATGACCAGAAGTATGTGGACACCTGCTTGTCGAACATCTCGTTCCAAAATCATGGGTATTAATATGGAGTTGGTCCCCCCTTTGCTGCTATAACTGCCTACACTCTTCTGGGAATGATTTCCTCTAGATGTTGGAACATTGCTGCGGGGACTTGCTTCCATTCAGCCACAAGAGCATTAGTGAGGTCGGGCACTGATGTTGGGCGATTAGGCCTGGCTCAAAGTCAGCGTTCCAATTCATCCCAAAGGTGTTCGATGGGGTTGAGGTCAGGGCTCTGTGCAGGCCAGTCAAGTTTTTCCACACCGATCTCAACAAACCATTTCTGTATGGACCTCGCTTTGTGCACGGGAGCATTGTCATGCTGAAACAGGAAAGGGCCTTCCCCAAACTGTTGCCAAAAAGTTGGAAGCACAGAATCGTCTAGAATGTCATTGTATGCTCTAGCGTTAAGATTTCCCTTCACTGGAACCAAGGGACCTAGTACAAACCATGAAAAACAGCCCCAAACTATTATTCCTCCGCCAAACTTTACAGTTGGCACTATGCATTGGGGCAGGTAGCGTTCTCCTGGCATCCGCCAAACCCAGATTCATCCGTAGGACTGCCAGATGGTGAAGCGTGATTCATCACTCAAGAGAATACTTTTCCACTGCTCCAGAGTCCAATGGCGGCGAGCTTTACACCACTCCAGCCGACGCTTGGCATTGCACATGGTGATCTTAGGCTTGTGTGCGGCTGTTCGGCCATGAAAACCCATTTCATGAAGCTCCCGATGAACAGTTAATTTGCTGACGTTGCTTTCAGAGGCAGTTTGGAACTCGGTAGTGAGTGTTGCAATCGAGGACAGACCTTTTTTTTTATGTGCTACGTGCTTCAGCACTCGGCAGCCCCGTTCTGTGAGCTTGTGTGGCCTACCACTTCGTGGCTGAGCCATTGTTGCTCCTAGACGTTTCCACATCACAATAACAGCACTTACAGTTGACCGGGGCAGCTCTAGCAGGGCAGAAATTTGACGGACTGACTTGTTAGAAAGTTTGCATCCTATGACGGTGCCACGTTGAAAGTCACTGAGCTCTTCAGTAAGGCCATTCTGCTGCCAATGTTTGTCTATGGCGATTACATGGCTGTGTTCGATTTTATACACCTGTCAGCAACGGGTGTGACTGAAATAGCCAAATCCACTCATTTGAAGGGGTGTCCACATACTTTTTTATATACTGTATGGTGTATCTGTCTATCAAGCTGTTTTATCATTTATATACTAACTCTTATTTACTGCATCTAAGAGCCAGAGGTGTTAAAAGATTCAGTTTTAAATCACAGAAAAATAATTATGTCCACACTAACAGTTTTTTGGACCAGAACCTGCTAAAAAATCTAATCAAATGGAGTCAGGTCTTGTAAAAATCAATCGCAGGGCTATTGAGGTCAAATTCATGATAGACATGAAGTCATAAATATCCCAGAGGTGGTCTATTTCCTGATCAGCCATTTTATTGCCTGGCTAAGTCCGTACGTACCCATCTTGTACTGCAGTATCACAGCAGGCCCATCAAGTCTACTCTGAGTGCCTGTGTGTGTGCGTGCGTGGGTCTTCAAACTAATCAGTACTGGCTATTTACAAGATGTAATAGCTTCCAATCATGTCACAAATTAATCCTCCCTGGGCCAAATGAAAACATTACTGAAAACATAAAAACGTTGGTGCTGATCCAAATAAAGAATCACTCTCCCAGACACTCAGTGAACTTGATGTGCACACACGCACACACACACACACACACACACACACACACACACGCACACACACTCTGGGCTTGTCAGAGAGGTAATTGCGGTCAAAATGAAAGACACACTGAAGTACTTCCTGGGTCTAGTAGGGACTGCCTCAGTGAGACATATTATCTCTGTTCTCTAAATGAAACAAATGTAGCGGGGCTGTGTGGAAACTCCATATGTCACTGTCACTCCACATCAACACGACACAGCAATCTACAGGAGATTTCTGTCCACCAACACACTCTGTCAACACGGCATGGCATAGCACAACAAGACACAAAACCGTGCAGCACAACAGAGATAAGAGGAAAGAAGAGGAGAGAAGAGGAGGGGAGAGGAGAGAAGGGGAGAGAAGAGAATAGAAGAGGGGAGAGGAGAAGACAGGAGAGAAGAGGAGGGGAGAGGAGATGAGAGAAGAGGAGGGGAGAGGAGAGGAGAGTAGAGAAGGGGAGAGAACAGAAGATAAGAGA
>NW_028165216.1:0-1000 GCF_964263955.1 Coregonus lavaretus | reverse complement strand
CCTTTTCATAAAGTGGAAAACACTGGCCCCACTTTTCCCCTTCTTTATGTCATTTTATATCACCAGTAATGCGATATGGGTTACGCACAGTATTCCTATTTCAGGGTTGTAGTGCAGCTTTTAGATAGTGTCTGGGAAGCTCTCAGCAAGGTTACCTACAGTACCAGAGTGCTGCCTTATCAGAAAATGGATTTGGCCAAAAGGTATTGTAAACCTCCTCTCCAGAGCCCATTGTCTCCCACAGTCGCTCCATTGTGCACTGAGACATCCTTATCTCCCCCGACAATCGGCAGCCATTTTGGCTCAGACAGGGTGTTACTGGGTTGGTGTAAATCAAAACGTGTATTCCCCCCCATCCAGATTAGCTGGGTTGGGTGCTGTGGATTCCTGAGGCCTGTTGTCAGTGTCTCCTGAGAGAGCAGAGGAAAACACAGCACTCACTGCCAGACAGACATTTACATTTGAATCATTTAGCAGACATTCTTATCCAGAGCGACTTACAGTAGTGAGTGCATACATTTGTGTATTTAAAAATATATATATACTGGTCCCCCGTGGAAATCGAACCCACAACCCAGACATTGGAAGAGCCATGCTCTACCAACTAAGTCACACGAGACCCTGTGTGACAGACAGACAGACAGACAGGAATCTCACAAGCAGATCTCTTTCCCTCTGCCTCTTTCTGTCTCTCTCTCTCTCCCTCTTCTCTCTCTCTCTTTCCCTCTCTGTCTCTCACACACAAAGGAAAATCAAATCCCCAGGGTTCAATCAATGTAGAATGTCTCCTCCTCTCAGCTCTCTCCTGACATTGTTGTCAGGCCATCACGTGTTACCATGTAGATTCAGTCTTCCTTTGTCTTGTCAACATACTTCTCATACTACAGTAGCTGTCGACATTTCTGACTGCTAGACTAGTTAATAAATATAATAGGACACGGGTGATGTGATCTGTATGGGCTACGTGTTTGGTTATGACAGGGTGGGTTGGACAGAGTTC